>NW_025765448.1:1737197-1859519 GCF_003918875.1 Haliotis rubra | reverse complement strand
TTCTACTGGCATGGCGTGGGTCACATCAACGCTCTTGGTGGAGGAAACCGAAACGACTTTGGCAAAGACTTCGCTTCTCAAGGTCACATGGTATATATATTTAATATGTATCTATTTTGTGAGACATTTGTCATAATATCTCCATATCCGTGATGGGATTCGAGGAGTGAGTTTAGTTTCATAGTTTAGCAATATTACAGCAATATCACGGCGGGGTACTACCAGAAATGGGCTTCACACATTGTACCCATGTGGGGACTCAAACCCGGGTCTTCGACGTGACGAGCGAACGCCTTAACCACTTGACTACCCCACCGCCCCTTAAACCGTCTGAGCAAAATGTTTATGCCCTCAACACATATTAAAACTGATGCGCCCTATGTTTAAAACTTTTCAGCAAACTATTCACATCCTTATTTCTCAACACAGTTTAAGACAGATGTGTCATATGTTTACGTTTGAGCAAACTATTCATATCCTTATGTGGTAACACATTTTAAGACCAGGGATCTGTGTTTGAGAAAACTTTAATCGTCTCGTGACCATCAGTCGCAAAATGTACCTTGACGTTTCTGTTTGTTCACAATGGTTTTATTCTGTTTAAGTGGACACAAGATTTGTGCCGTTTAGATTCTGATGGTGACGGTATGACCAACGGCCAAGAGCTGGGTGACCCGAACTGCGTGTGGACTGCAGACAGTGGTAATCTCCCCTCACGGACAACCGACATTACTCACCCAGGTATACAATAGAAATCACATTGATTTCATCCGTATTGACATGCAGTTGCTTGTTTTGGAAATGAGGAATGTGTCAAGGGTAAGTGGATCAATCAGTGGAACCTTAATCAGCGGTACCTTAATCAGTGGCACCCAATTAGGGGTTCAAATTGGTGACCGTGATATGGCGGGGATATTACTGAGGCGTAAATAAAACAGTCCTGTATGGAATCCTAGAAGGGACTTTATCCCGTGTCGCAAAAATGCATATTTTAACACAACTTAGTTAGGGCGACGAATCGACAATGCGACATATTTGTAACCTGTCATTATGTCGCATAGTCGCTCTATGGTTGAATTGAAAATATTCTTCAAACAGCGACAAATGGACCAAAATGTCGCGAGGTTGCATTGTCGCAAATTTTGCCACTTTTTGCTTGTTTTTGTCAGTGCGACAACGCGACAATGTCCCTTCTAGGATTCCATAGTCCTGATCACGCAAGGAACTATCCTGTGGTCTTTAAGAATATATATCTCGTCCCTTAGATGATACCAGGATCCGCTCATCGTCGGTGCAATTGTCATGTTCGCACAATGATAAATACAACTATTGAACCTTTTTTTCGCAAGTGTTTGACTAATTTAAACATTGACTTTGAAAAATGATTGCCTTTTAAAATCGCTTCAAGTTACTAGGATCATTAAATCTACATTACTATCAGCTGAGGACTGAATAACTCACTTCAAGCCATTTGATGAACGTTTGATTAAGCGTCGATGTACGGAATCTATAGCACCCAAAAATAGAACTCATCGTATGTGCATGTGCACACGTTCATACAATACTAGTTCGGTTTATGGAGAACGACCTTCTATATATTCCAGGTGTGTGTGACCCTTTTGGCTCCCCTGCCTGTCAAGCGAAGAATGCGTGGGTTTCGTGTAAAGGGTCAGAACTGGAGTGCGATGCTCTCAACGCACCAGGTAAATCGTTCAGTTGCATTCCAGAATATATGTGTAATGCTTTCATCGTTTACACGTCATGATTTAAGTGTGAAACGAAAGGGTATGTTGTATATTTGGACCCGCCAAGTAAGTATGCTCATTCATTCATTCATTTATTCATTCATTCATTCATTCATTCAGCCTTCAAAAAATATGATGAACCTCACTCACTCTAATACCTACCCAAATAATGCACATAGTGTCGTTCTTAAGTCGTCATCTCATCCTTCACAGATGTGAGGAACTTCACAATCCGTTTCCCCGAAACCGACGTGCCCGCCGAGGACACCACCTACATCTGCATGATCTTCGACGTCCCCTCTGACCAGGACTACCACTACATTGGAAGCAAGCCTCTCATCGACAACGAAAACGTCATGCATCACGTCGTAGTCTACGGCTGCTCTGACACATCAGGTGCGTCGAACCAGTCTTTCAACTGAAACCAAATCCAGTGTATTCAATGCAGTGATGATTATAACATGGGAACATTTTCTTTATGATTTGCAATGTCTGGGAATTCAGGTTAATCATAATGACCGTAAGTGACGACATAAAAGATCGGGTGGCCAGCGTCGGCAACGTCGTTATATTGTTTCATCGTTCTCCGATGATTCATCGTTGCTCATTATATCAACCATTGGGTCCTGATGCTGAGTGTGGCTGTGAGTGAAACAGCAAAGGTACAGAAATATTACCTTCCTTAAAAATGGTGAGCTGTATACATGTATATATATCTATCTTTGTTTGCAGAGGAACTACCAACAGAACCATACAAATGTGGTATGGATGTCATATAAACTGAGTCAAAAAGAAACTTCACAAAATGTAATTTGAAAAATAATGAATAATGTTTCTCTGATGATACATCTATGTATCCGAAATGGGATCCCTATCTTTCGACTCTAGAAAAACGTTAGCAAAACCCACTCAAACCCATCCATTTGTCGTGCAAATGACGTTAGTGCCAAATCAGGTTTTGCACGTGCAGTCGATCACGTGATCTTCGCATCGAAGTTTTCTTCATATGCACGTGTTTGCATTGGCCTCAAGAATTGAAAAAACACTTTTAAACCACAGTTCTAACGGTACTTGAAATGCCACGATTGTCAAATGTGCAACGTGAACGTGCCGTTGGCATGTTGCAAGCGGGAAGATCAGTTATTGACGTCGCAAGAGCAATGGGATGCAGCCGTCGTACTGTGTATGACTTGTGAGGTCGTCTACAACAAACTGGCACCACTTCTGATCGCCCAAGGTCGGGTCGTCCACGTGACGTCACGAGCAGAAGACCGTCAATCGTCCTACGTCACCTACGTGACAGATTTCTGCCGGCTACACGAACCAGGGCTGAGATGTTTAGAGGTCGACTGTCCTCACAGACCATTCTGAAATCGGTTGCGGGCTGCCAATCTCCATTCTCGACGTCCATATCGTGGGCCAATATTGACGCCGTTTCATCAACGTCAACGTCTGCTGTGGGCCCAACGTCACCTCCGATGGACCCAGAGAGACTGGAATCGAGTCGTCTTTAGCGATGAATCCAGGTTTACCCTCAGATTCGCGGACGGCAGGCATAGAGTCTGGAGACGACGTCGTGAACGGTATGCCCAATGTTGTGTACAGGAAGTCGACAGATTCGGGGGCGGAAGTTGCATGGTGTGGGGTGCTTTCTGTGGGAACAACCGTTCCTGACTTCTGGTCATCCGTGGAAACCTCACAGCTGCTGCTTACCGCGACCAGGTGCTCACCCCTGAACTCGTTCCTTCATGGCGGCTCATGGCCCAGGTCTACAGTTCCAGCATGATAATGCTCGGCCGCATACCGCGATGTTGACACGAAATTTCCTTCAAAACGCTGGAATCAACGTCATGGACTGGCCATCGAGGTCCCCTGACCTTAATCCAATAGAGCACGTTTGGGATGCACTTGGGAGAAGGCTTCGTGGTCTTAGGAACCAACCTCAGAATTTGCAGGAACTTGGCGCTGCCTTGCAAGAGCAATGGCGCAGAATCCCCAACCACGTGTTCACAAGCATCAGGCAGTCGATGAGGAGACGGTGTTTGGCAGTGGTGAATGAGGCGGGCGGCCATACACGATATTGAACTGAGAAATTTCGCATTTTTATTCTTGTGACTTGACATTCTGTATACCCATGTTTTGGAACGGCGGTGTAGCCTAATGGAACTGATTATGGCACTGTCAGTGTATCGAGTACATCACACAGATCTCAGCAATGAAATAATAACAATTTAACCATCTTACCATCTCTTGTTCTTTATAGTGCCCTGAAGAAAGAATGTGAAGTTTCTTTTGACTCAGTATATAACAAGTTCTTTCCAACCTTGCCAAGATACACGTATACCAGTCTATTACATCACAAGTTCTTTCCCACCTTGCCAAGATACACAGATACCAGTCTCTCACATCACAAGTTCTTTCCATCCTTGCCAAGATACACTTATACCAGTCTATTACATAACAAGTTCTTTCCAACCTTGCCAAGATACACGTATACCAGTCTATTACATAACAAGTTCTTTCCAACCTTGCCAACAAATATTCCAACGCGAGTACCGATACAAACCCATCACATCATATTTTTCTTTTCAATTTTTAGCAACAACACTCCCCCATCCCCACCCCACCTTGGTATTATTGTCATATCCACTCTTCTTCAGTTTCGGGGTGGTGGGGTAGCCTAGTGGTTAAAGCGTTGTCTCGTCACGCCGAAGACCCGGGTTCGATTCCCCACATGGGTACAATGTGTGAAGCTCATTTCAGGTGTCCCCCACAGTGCTAAATGTGGAATAAAAACTCACTCACTCACTCACTCTCCACCACTGTGTATTATTTTCATTTCCATTCTTTCTCAGTTTCACTGGAACAACCCGAACGAAGTGTCAGGCTGGAAGGACAGTTCAGGAATGACGATCTTTTACACCCCCAACTTACGAAAAAATAATGGCTCAATTTTGTCACTCGGTCAGATGAACCTAGCAATCCCCCCTGGACAATCAGAGGTCACGTTCAGAGGAGAATGTACATCTGAATGCACACAAAAACTTATGACAGAGCCCATCTATGTCCCAACAGCCTTGAATCATATGCATTATTTAGGTAAGTAATGTACATCTGAATGCTTGGTTGGTTGTTTAACACCGCAATACAGCGGTTGAAACATGTTATCGTATCCGAATTGCGGTGATCGATGCTCATGCTGATGTCAACTGGATTGTCTGGTCAAGACTCGATTATTTACAGAGCGCCGCCATATAGCTGGAATATTGCTGGAGTGCGGCGTTAAAACAACAACAAAACCAAACAAACTCTAGCCCCTACAGTAATGTGCCAGATTATGACAGAGTCAGTTTGATTCAAATGTGAGAGTCAAACGTGCCATATGTTATATTGGGGATTACACTTTCTCCATAAAGAACAGATTCCAGTACTTTTGGGGGTTGGGTCCCACCAGGATTCTGAACTGCCACTGTCAGAGTGAAGCATAGAACTGGTGAAGTTAGAATATCCTCTGTTACCTTAGATGTCAACGTAATTGCGTAGATCGATGTTCATGCTGTTGATCACTGGATTGGCGGATCTAAACTCGATTATTTACAGAGCGCCGCCATATAGTTGGAATATTGCTGCGTTCGGCGTAAACAACAAACCAAACCCACTTAGCCCCTCTGGATTAATGTGCTAGATTATGACATCGCTGCATTCAGCCTAATCGGACAACTTAAATCAGGAAAATCTTCAGAATGAAATTACAACCTGCATCTCAAGCGACAAGTACGTCACGCACTGTCATGTAAAAATACCTGTACAAAGTTTCAATGCACGGGCCCTGAATTATAAAAGGGGTTCATTCCTTAAGGCAGATATGTAATATATTCGGATGCGATTTTCTGGTAAAACACAACTGAAACATTAAAGGAAATGAAGGATGCGTAATGAATTTGTTCTTTCGATCATAAACTCAAAATATATCTGAGCTGTCCGGTGAACGTTTGCGACGGTCTCATAAGGGCACGACAACATGCAAATAAACAGTCCCTTTAAAGTGAAATCAAATAGAGTCATGAATCCACACATTCTCATTTTGAGAGTAGGACGACATATGTTATATTTGAGATTACACTTTTCCGTAAAGCACAGAATCTAGTAAAGCTTGCTTTAACTGGCTGCTGAGATTTTTTTTCAGGCGCACATTTTCATACGCTTTGAAAAGTGAACGTTGTGCGAAAATTGCGCTCTCGCGTGGTCCTGGATCTACGTACGGCTATAAACTTACACAGAAATGAAGAATATTAAATTTCCAATCCGTTGGTATGAATATAAGTGCAACTACCATGGCGGTTTGAGAAATAGACCTTGCTAAATGTTGTCCAAATTTTTGTTATGCGTTAAAAACAGTAAATTTCTCCGCTTTTATCGCGCACCGATAAAAGCACTGTGCTACGAATTTTTAATGTGGCATCTTTACGGAAAGTGTTAGCGAAGAAAATACAGCTTGATATCTGAACGACATAAGTGTATATATGAATTGGATTTATGTGCTTGTGCATAACGTTATACGCTCAACATTAAAAATGACTCGCAATAAATGTCAAAATGGATTTTCTTCTATGACGTCAAACGACGACAGAGAGGTCATACATATATAATGATAAGGGGGCATAACTCCGTTATGCGTAACACTAGGTCCATGTAACTCAGATCACTTGGAGAGAATTTGTTGTGGATACGGACGCTATATTTTCGTTATTTTATGTTCATGGTGAACCAAACTATCCCAATTCAAAGTTCCCCAATGTGAGCGGATGCACTTTGGTAGTTTCACAATTTATAAGAAAAATGACAACGTATTACATGTGAAAGCACGTAATAGCGATTTGATGGCCCTATCCGATATATAAGTTAGTTCTTAGATTCCCATATTGTCCTGTTTGTGTAGATGTATTTTGACTAATTTTGCATCGTTATTACCAGAGTACTAGCCATATCTTCAAATGTAATGAAATTGCTGGAAAATAATACACCATTTTAGTTGACGTCATTGCTTGTTTTATGCATTTTGCGACGTCGGAAAAAGACGACACTGGTATGCTGTTTAGTACATATCTCACCTAATTTCCTTTAATTGTGTGTGAAAGGTCTCGGCTTCTATGTCAGAATTTAAGACTCTTTAGACAAAACATAAAATGACTGATTTTTCCATTTTAAATAGTGTCCTGAATATATCAACAATAAGACAGTTTGACTGTGTATCTTTTTGTGAGAAACACGCGCAATCTGTTTGGCATCAATTTAACGTAAATGAAAAATAACATTTCACAACACCCGAATATTTTGTTTAGGATAAGAATTTTCTTTGTTTATGATTATGTAGCTATTTCTCTTCATAAGTATGCAATGGAAGATGCAAAAGATAGCTTTTATATATGGAACTAGTACGTACTATATATTAGAATATGGATGTAAGATTTGTCCAAATTAAGACATGACATGGTTTATATATTTTAAACAATTTTCGTATAAATATAGTTAGAGTTTGATATCCCGTCATCACAATATTTTTAAATCGAATATGAATTGATTATATTATCGAAAACAATGATAGTGAATCATAAAACGTTTCCGACAAACGCGCACCTGGCCAATCAATTTACATCATTGTTTTCTATAAAACCGACACACAAATGTGCAAAAACAAGACAATTCCTTTAAATATGTGTGCATATACATTTCATACCATATATAAATCATTTTCATTAATATTATCAGTTTTACTTATAAGGTTGAATTAAATCGCCGTTCATTAACCTGTATCATGTGAAACTGCAATATTAGTCCAAATGCATTGAATATTGTACATCATCGGAACTAACGCAATTGCAGTTATGGCTACGTTTGATCTTCTAACACTTGTGTAAAGGTTTAGAATATGGTGCATTGCACTAAATATGTCAATTTCCTATGTAAATATGATTCAAACAATCAAAACTTTCAAAGAATAAAACACCGTAAACCCTATACGCACGTATGATATGATATTGAACAAGGCTAAATGTGGATACTGAAGGCAGTTTCATGAAAAGCATCTGAACTATACGCAAAATATACACCATAATACCGGACAGTGTAATCGGAAGGATTCAAGGATTGTGTTTACCTTGTTCAACCGACCTTCACCCTCAAAGAAATTGCCTAATATGTACAACAATGTTGACGCATGACATCACTACCGCTGACCGATTTACAAAATGGCGGCTTTGCTGGACAAGGGGTACACAGGATTTTGCGAGGACCCTTCCATTGATTCAGGGATCGTTTGTCCATAATATGAGATGGGTAATCGCGAATGATTCAGACTATCTGTGTATTGTTATATGTTTCTTTACCGTTTCACTCAAAAGCAAGAGAAAAGACAGAAATCCAGATAATTACCGTTGTCGTCTCTGCGATTTTCCGTCAGTCATGGCGTCACGCTGCACGGAAACCTTTGGACAATTCCTTATGAATTCATCAAATCATTGTATTGTATCTATTTATAATTCCCATTTCTTGCCACGATACCTTCCACGCATATTCCAAAGGTATTGAGCCATTGCAGCAAATGAATAGACGGATGAATGTTGGAAAATTCCAGAAAAATGCCACACAGTAAAAATAGGTTTTGTCTTTGTTTACATTTTCGAACCAGCGCAGTCTTCGAGCCACAGCGTCTGGTTTTCACACCAAATATGTTTCTCGTCCTCATTTTATCTAGACAGCTGGCATTGGCACAAAGACCACCTTGCAGCTCTGAGTTTAAAATGCATGGGGAGTTTATTGATGCAATTTTCGAAGCCGAATATGAAATATACGTGATGTAACATGCGTCTCAATAACCGGGCCTTCGCGAAACGTGATTTTGTAAACACTATCCAATATGGCGGAAAGCGCCCCTACGGCGTTCCGCGTAAGTACCTTTCGAAAACATCCCAACCGATCTCTAGATTCATCGTAAACGTTTCAGAATTTTACTTTAGAAGGATTCCATGTAAAAACCGATATGATGATCATGAATATAAGTTATTTTGAAATCCAATACCCCCAGTATTATCCGGTTTTCATTATTTCAAAACATACAGCAAGCAACGCTGTGAATCGCGATTCCGGTATCACCGCGTCAAAAATGGCGACATTTTCGATGAAGCTTCCATTTGAAAGGTCATTTTCAGCACTGACTTTATTCAAAAATAACAGTGGATGGTATCAAGAAACAGGAAATTCCCGGATTAAATCTCGAAACCGTGAAGTATTTGTAGTGGATATTTTGATTTTATTGACTTGGAAATTGAGGGTTGAAGGGGAAGGACATATATGTCCCCTGTGGCATCCAGGGTTAACCCCGGATGCCATTAGTGACATATATGTCCTTCCCCTTCAACCCTCAATTTCAAGTCCAATAAAAATCAAAATATCCCACGCACACAAATACATCACAGTTTCGAATTCTTCGAAATTTCTGTTTTTTGATTACCATCCACTATTATTTTAGACAAAGTTCAAGTGCTGAAAATGACCTTCAAAATAGGCTTCATCGAAAATGTCGCCATTTTGACACAGTATGAAATCGCGATTCACAGCGTTATTTGCCGTATGTTTTGAAATGTGAAACCGGATAATTACTGGGAGTATTGAATTTCAAAAAATAACATATTCATGATCACTCATATCAGCTTTTACGAAATCGCTGGCAAAATTCTGAAACGTTGCCGATGAATCTAGAATCGGTTGGGATGTTTTCGAAAATGCACTTACACGAACGCCGTAGAGCGCTTCCGCCATATTGATAGTGCGTTTACAAAATCACGTTTCGCGAAGGCCGGTATTGAGACGCATATTACATCACGTATATTTCATATTCAGCTTCGAAAAATGCATCAATAAACTCCCCATACATTTTGTGACTCAACTGCAAGTGGTCTTTGTCACCAATGCCAACTGTCTGATAAAATGAGACGAAACATATTTGCGTGAAAACGAACGCTGTGCTCGAAAGACTCGCGCTGGTTCGAAATGTAAACAAAGACAAAAACCTATTTTACACTGTGTAGCATTTTCTGGAAATTTTCCAACATTCATCCGTTCATTCATTGCTTGCAATGGTTCAATACCTTGGAATATGCATGGAAAGAGTATCGTAGCAAGAAACAGGAAATTATAAATAGATACAATGCAAATGATTTGATAAGTAAGAAATTGTCAAAGTTTCCGTGCAGCGTGACGCCATGACCGACGGAAAATCACGCAGAACGACAACGGTAATTATCTGATTTCTGTCTTTTTCTCTTACTTTAGTGAAAACGATAAAACATATAACAATACACAGATAGTCAGAATCATTCTGATTACTTACATCTCATATTTATGGACAAACGATCCCCGAATCAATGGAAGGGTCCTCGCAAAATTCTGTGTACCCTTGTCAGCAAAGCCTATCATTTGTGGAAGAAATGGTCAGCGGTAGTGATGTCATACGTCAACATTGCTGTACATAATAGCAATTTTTTCGAGGTGAAGGTCGGTTGAACAAGCGTAAACACAATCGCCCAATCCTTCCGATTTACTGTCAGTATTATGGTGTATATTTTGCGTATAGTTCAGATACTTTTCATGAAACCGATTTCAGTATCCACATTTAGCCTGTTCAATATCATATCACAATGCGCATAGGGGTTTACGGTGTGCTATTCTTTCGAAAGTTTTTGATTTGCCTGAATCATATTTACATAGGAAATTGACATATATAGTGTAATACACCATATTCTTAACCTTACAAGTTAGAAGACAACGCAGCCATAATTGAATTGCGTTAGTTCCGATGATGTACAATATTCATTCGCATTTGGATTTCAATATTGCATCATTACGAACAGTTAATGAACGGCGATTTAATTCAACCTTATAGTAAACCGATAATATTAATGAAAATGATGTATATATGGTATGAAATGTAGTATGCGCATCACACATTTAAAGCGAATTGTCTTGTTCATTAATATTTTTGTAAACAAAGCTTTATAGAGAAAACAATGATGTATATTGATTGGACAGGCGCGTTTGTCGGAACGTTTTATGATTCACCATCATTGTTTCGATAATATAATCAACCATGTTCGATTTAAAACATTGTGATGACAGATATCAAATAACTATATTTATACGAAAATTGTTTAAATCATATACCATAAACATGTCCACTTGGGACAAGTCTACATCCACATTCTTAATATTTAGTACGTACAGTTCCATATAAAGTTCTTTTGCATCTTTATTGCATGTTTATGAAGAGAAACAGCCACACAATCATAAACAAACAAAATTTTATTCTCAAACAACATTTTGGTGTTAGAAATGTTATTTTTCATTTTCGTTAAATTGATGCCAACAGCGCGCGTTGCTTCATGATAAAGATATAAAGTCAAACTGTCTAATTGTTGATATATCAGGATCACTATTTTAAAATGGAAATCAGTCATTTTATGCCTTGTCTAACGAGTGTTAATTCTGACAAAGAAGCCGAGTCCCTTCAATATAGTAAATGGAAATTAGGTGAGATATATGTTAATCAAGCATACCAATGTCAAATGTCGTTCGACGTCGCAAAATGCATAAAACACGCACGACGTCAACTGTAAATGTTGTAAAGTTTTTAAATTTCATTACATTTGAAGATATGCTTATTACTCTGGTAATAACGATGTAAAATTAGTCAAAATACATCTACACAAACAGGAGAATATGGGAATCTAAGAACTAACTTATATATCGGATAGCAAATCAGTCATGACATGCGCTTCATTACGTAAGTACGCCGTCATCTTTCCTTATAAACCGTGCAACTACCAAAGCGTATCCGTTTATTGGGGAACTTTGAATTGAAATAGTTTGGTTCACCGTGAACAAAGATAACGAAAATATAACGTCTGGTGTCCGTAACAAATACTTTCCATGTGATCTGAGCTACTGACCCAGTTCTAAGAATAACGGAGTTATGTTCTTATCATTATACGCGCATTACCTTCTATGGTCGTTTGACGTCGTGGAAGAAAATTCATTTTTTGATTATTGCGAGTCATATTTTAACGTTGAGCGCATAATCTTAGGCAAACCCCCTGGCTGCCGAGTTTTTTCAGGCGCACATTTTCATACGGTTTGAAAAGTGATCGTTGTGCGAGAATTGCGCCTGCGTGGTCCTGGATCTACGTACGGCTATAAAATTACACAGAAATGTAGAATATTAAATTTCCTATCCGTTGGTATAAATATAAGTGCAACTACCTCGGCGGTTTGAGAAATAGACACTGCTAAATGTTGTCCAATTTTTTTTATGCGTTAAAAAACAGTAATTTTATCCGCTTTTATCGCGCACCGATAAAAGCACTGTGCTACGAATTTTTTAATGTGGCATCTTTACGGAAAGTGTTAGCGAAGAAAATACAGCTTGATATCTGAACGACATAAGTGTATATGAATTGGGTTTATGTGCTTGTGCATAACGTTATACGCTCAACATTAAAAATGACTCGCAATAAATGTCAAAAATGGATTTTCTTCTATGACGTCAAACGACGACAGAGAGGTCATACACATATAATGATAAGGGGGCATAACTCCGTTATGCGTAACACTAGGTCCATGTAACTCAGATCACTTGGAGAGAATTTGTTGTGGATACGGACGCTATATTTTCGTTATTTTATGTTCATGGTGAACCAAACTATCCCAATTCAAAGTTCCCCAATGTGAGCGGATGCAGTTTGGTAGTTTCACAATTTACAAGAAAATGACAACGTATTACATGTGAAAGCACGTAATAGCGATTTGGATGGCCCTATCCGATATATAAGTTAGTTCTTAGATTCCCATATTGTCCTGTTTGTGTAGATGTATTTTGACTAATTTTGCATCGTTATTACCAGAGTACTAGCCATATCTTCAAATGTAATGAAATTGCTGAAAATAATACACCATTTTAGTTGACGTCATTGCTTGTTTTATGCATTTTGCGACGTCGGAAAAAAGACGACACTGGTATGCTGTTTAGTACATATCTCACCTAATTTCCTTTAATTGTGTGAAAGGTCTCGGCTTCTATGTCAGAATTTAAGACTCTTTAGACAAAACATAAAATGACTGATTTTTCCATTTAAATAGTGTCCTGAATATATCAACAATTAGACAGTTTGACTGTGTATCTTTTGTGAGAAACACGCGCACCTGTTTGGCATCAATTTAACGTAAATGAAAAATAACATTTCACAACACCCGAATATTTTGTTTAGGATAAGAATTTTCTTTGTTTATGATTATGTAGCTATTTCTCTTCATAAGTATGCAATGGAAGATGCAAAAGATAGCTTTTATATATGGAACTAGTACGTACTATATATTAGAATATGGATGTAAGATTTGTCCAAATTAAGACATGACATGGTTTATATATTTTAAACAATTTTCGTATAAATATAGTTAGAGTTTGATATCCTGTCATCACAATATTTTTAAATCGAATATGAATTGATTATATTATCGAAAACAATGATAGTGAATCATAAAACGTTTCCGACAAACGCGCACCTGGCCAATCAATTTACATCATTGTTTTCTATAAACCGACACACACAAATGTGCAAAAACAAGACAATTCCTTTAAATATGTGTGCATATACATTTCATACCATATATAAATCATTTTCATTAATATTATCAGTTTTACTTATAAGGTTGAATTAAATCGCCGTTCATTAACCTGTTCATGTGAAACTGCAATATTAGTCCAAATGCATTGAATATTGTACATCATCGGAACTAACGCAATTGCAGTTATGGCTACGTTTGATCTTCTAACACTTGTGTAAAGGTTTAGAATATGGTGTATTGCACTAAATATGTCAATTTCCTATGTAAATATGATTCAAACAATCAAAAACTTTCAAAGAATAAAACACCGTAAACCCTATACGCACGTATGATATGATATTGAACAAGGCTAAATGTGGATACTGAAGTCAGTTTCATGAAAAAGTATCTGAACTATACGCAAAATATACACCATAATACTGACAGTGTAATCGGAAGGATTGGGCGATTGTGTTTACTCTTGTTCAACCGACCTTCACCTCAAAGAAATTGCCTAATATGTACAACAATGTTGACGTATGACATCACTACCGCTGACCGATTTCTTACAAAATGGCGGCTTTGCTGACAAGGGTACACAGGATTTTGCGAGGACCCTTCCATTGATTCAGGGATCGTTTGTCCATAAATATGAGATGTAAGTAATCAGAATGATTCTGACTATCTGTGTATTGTTATATGTTTTTATCGTTTTCACTAAAAGTAAGAGAAAAAGACAGAAATCCAGATAATTACCGTTGTCGTTCTGCGTGATTTTCCGTCAGTCATGGCGTCACGCTGCACGGAAACTTTGACAATTTCTTATGAATTATCAAATCATTGCATTGTATCTATTTATAATTTCAGAAAATGCTACACAGTGTAAAATAGGTTTTTGTCTTTGTTTACATTTCGAACCAGCGCAGTCTTTCGAGCACAGCGTTCGTTTTCACACCAAATATGTTTCGTCTCATTTTATCTAGACAGTTGGCATTGGTGACAAAGACCACTTGCAGTTTGAGTCTAAAATGTATGGGGAGTTTATTGATGCATTTTTCGAAGCTGAATATGAAATATACGTGATGTAATATGCGTCTCAATACCGGCCTTCGCGAAACGTGATTTTGTAAACACTATCCAATATGGCGGAAAGCGCTCTACGGCGTTCGTGTAAGTGCATTTTCGAAAACATCCCAACCGATTCTAGATTCATCGGCAACGTTTCAGAATTTTACTTTAGCGATTTCATGTAAAACTGATATGAGTGATCATGAATATGTTATTTTTGAAATTCAATACTCCCAGTAATTATCCGGTTTTCACATTTCAAAACATACAGCAAATAACGCTGTGAATCGCGATTTTCGTACTGTGTCAAAATGGCGACATTTTCGATGAAGCTTATTTTGAAAGGTCATTTTCAGCACTTGAACTTTGTCTAAAATAATAGTGGATGGTATCAAGAAACAGGAAATTTCCCGAAGAATCTGAAACTGTGAAGTGTATTTGTGTGCGTGGATATTTTGATTTTTATTCGACTTGAAATTGAGGGTTGAAGGGGAAGGACATATATGTCCCTGTGGCATCCAGGGGTTAAGTCTCACCGGGATTCGAACTCACGCTGTCAGAGTGAGGGACAGAACTGGTGAGGCCAGATTATCCGCAGCTAAGTACACTGTCTAGCAAGACAATCAACATGCACAGAAACATCAGATGTGCCTATCACTTGTGAGTTAATGAACTGAACGCCTCTATTAGGCAAATAACTAACTTTAAATGAATGAATGAATGAATGAATGAATGAATGAATGAATGAATGAATGATTGATTGAATGAAATAAGGAAGGAAGGAAAGAAGGAAGAAAGGAAGGAAGGAAATAAGTAAGTAAGTATAAAGCACAACTGCGACAACGGACTAATTTACAACAGAGCGCATATAAAATGTTAAACCGTAGAATAAGAAGTAAACTTTCCCTTTGACTATTCTAACATTGATGTCTTTCAGTGGCATTTAGAAGTTGTAGATTGATGTCAAGATATTTTTTTTATTTTTATTGAGTTGATTTGAGGTTCATCTTCTTTTTAGATTATGAGCCAAGTCACTCATAATTGAGTTATGATTGACCAAGTTTCCAAAGTACTTCACAGTATATTGAATAAGTGAGTTAGCAAGCATATGTCATCATTATGTAACTAACTCAATTTATAGTTATTTTCCCTGTATAAGTGAGTTAGTTACATATTTCATCATTATGTAACTAACTCACTTATACAGTACTCTCCCTAGTGTACTGTGATGTCACTTGCATTGTGACGTCATAACTCAGTTATGACGTCATAGTGACGACGTCATAGCCCTAACTGCCAGTTCACCTGATGAAGGGACCTGGAATGGTCTCGAAACGTTGTGAGAGAAATTAAAAAAGAAGTTTAATCCATAAAAATATCTTGGATATTCTAACATTGTTATTGTTGCTGCTTCCAGACTGGCATCATTAGTAAATGGTAAATGGTTTATCTTTAAAGGTAGATCAGCGTCCGTAGAGCTGAGGCGAAATGGACAAAGGGTCCGCTATCTGACCAATGAATCTGAGTACAGCTATGACCAGCCTCTCTACTTCAAGTGAGACCTTATTAGCTTTGAGAATCAGGAATTGAACTGTTCAACATGAACCAATGTCTTGGGAGAAAATTAAAAGGTTTTAATTGTTGGGTTCGGTGACTGCTGACATCACTGTATCACGTGATCGTTACTCATAATATCGATCACTTGATTTTCTGGTACGGACGCGATTATTTACAGACCACTGTCATATACTTGAACAATTGCTTGGGTAAAACAATAAATAGTCATCGTCAGCCGTAACACAATTGGGTTGTAACGACCGGCATATTTACTGAAATTCTGAATTGCTACATACACATGTATTTTCTTACCTCATACTTTTTATCGCTACAGCTATGACGATCCAGTTGAGCTTCTTCCTGGAGACAGCTTAGTGACCACCTGCAAATTCGAATCGACGTATAAGAAGAAATGGGTATTCTATGGCGATGGAACATCAGATGAAATGTGCTTTGGGTTCCTTTGGTACTACCCAGAACATGCTCTGAAGAATGGCGTGTGTGTGTCGTGGAAGAGCATCAATATTTGTGGGCGTGAGAGCCTCATTGAGGAGAACTGCAACGTCTGGGAATTTGTATTTCAAGTCGATGTTGAGTCTAAGGCGCTCTTCAAGGCCGTGACCGTCAACTGTAATCTCCTGTCCGATTTGTGCACCCCCTGAATGCAAGATGGCGGTGATGGACATCCCTGAAACACCCTTGCTTAAGTGGGAGGCAATGTCTCAGACTATCTCAGAAGTCTCATGCGACAATCCAAACCTGGGCTGGAGTTCCTCGGCAAGCTGGCAATGTGCGATGTGAATAAGAATGACTTTAACTATCCCCAATCCGGTGGCACAGGAACCCATATGGCCTCCCTGACGTTGATCTTCCTCGCGGTGATCATGGCTTAGATTCAGAAGACACGTTGAGGTTTTAATTCTTTCCAAACCTGTGGCCTCGACAAAGTTTTGGCTTTTCCATGATTTAGTCTTTTCTAAAATGTTGGCTTGCATTTAAAGTCAGATGTAGTACTATTCTCGGTGTATGGCAGTGTTAATGAAAATAATACCCAAAACCCGGGCCAAAGTAGTCAAGATATTTCTGATATTGGACAATTATTAAACGCTTGGATTGGCAGTTTTGGAGAAAAACCCCAGAAGCTTCAGAAATGCATGATGGTGTATTTGAAATGTACTATGAATATTAGCAAATCAATGACTTAGATGATGCGTTTAGTTTGGTGATTGTACTCAAGACGGCATAATCACGGTTTTAATTAACGATGATATTTTGTAGTAAAAATAGTAAACAGGGAATCTTAGATGTCATTTCTGAACATTTATAGTACTATTTACATCTATTGTGATATATCCTTCTTACTGTGCTACCGTTGAGGTAACCTGGAGGTTAAGGCGTTTTTTTTTCTTGCTTCGCGATGCGGGTTTCGAGCCCTACATGGTTGCAATGTGTGAAGCGCACAGAGTTTATCATAGTTACTACTACTACTACTACTACTACTACTACTACTACTACTACTACTACTACTATTACTACTACTACTACAACTACTTCGAGGATGATTACTACAACTACTGCAACAACAACAACAACTACGACGACTACTACTACCTATTCCAAGTTTCATCCATATGTCTTTGTTTTCGGTTCTTTTGAATAAAAGTACATATTTTTATATTATTAAGCAATTCCTTTTACACACTTTGAATAAATAATGTTAACGCACATGGTCTACATTTTGTTGACAGTTTGCCATTCTCTACTCCAGTGTCGTCCTATTGCTACACTCCAGCAATATTTTAGCCATATACCCGCGGCCTGTCGAATCTGGACCAGACAAACCATCAACGTGATGAACTACGTGTGTGAAAGATGACAACAATCAGACTGCTCATGATGAGGGAGTGTGGGTAGCCTCGTAGTTAAAGCGTTCGTTCGTCACGACGAAGACCCGTGTTCGATTCCCACAATTTTTCAAATTGGTGTCCCTTGTCGTGATATTGCTCGAATATTGCTGAAGACGACGTAAAACTTAACTCACTCACTCACTAGTATTACTTGAATCATCTACTGGGTTGTGTGTAACGATGCCGGGGATATACCGGTCGGTCAGCTTGTGTTCTTCTGACATTATCAACAAGTTCTATGGTATGTGGTCTTGTGCATAGAGCTCAGGTCACAAATCAGGTGATGTTATAACGTTGGTCACGGACAGTCCTTGGATGGGTGACCGTTTTCAGCAGCTTGACTCCTGTGAGCTTCTATGACTTCAGTCCTGTCCCACAACAAAGCACACGTGACACATGTGGTCTAACCTTAGGCAAGTGAGTTTGTTCATAATTGCCTCTGTTCACCCTCAGTGAATGGGTACCCGGTCGGATAAGTCATATAACTGTTCACCTTCTAGTGCCATGCAGGCAGTTTGGCTTATCCGGGGCAATTATGTCTCTGCGACTTGAGCATGGTCATGGTCGTACCATGGATGGACCTCCGAGTCAAAGCCACAGGCATGGCGAAGACGATAGAAGGTGCAGCAAGCCATGCCATCATGTTGTTTAAGATATGATGTTGTGCCAAGGAAGGACATCCCCTGACAAGGTGTTGGACAGTCTCTGTAAATTCATTGCACAATCGATATTTCATATTGATATTTTCTTTAAGAATCACATATAGGCGATTGCGAGTGGGAAGTGACTGGTCTTGGGCAGCAAAAAGAAAGCCCTCTGTTTCACATTTAAGACCAGCCGACTTCATCCAGGCGAAGGAGTCGTTAGGATTGCTGTTCTGCTCCATACACTGCATGTACAGGCGATGCAATGGCTTCTCAGAAAACGTTTCCACAAATGACCGACTCTGGGCAGACTTGGTGAAGGACTTCACCCGTTTTAGTCCTATCGCTGTACCGTCCAGCAATACATCGCCATCAACAAAATCAACATCAAATTTCAGATTCTGTCCTTAAAATAGCTGTGGAATTCCTTGTTTTCACCTTGAGTCTTCACATGCATCACCAAAGGATCATCCGTAAAATAAATATGTGCAAAAGTACACAATAAAATTCTATCATGAAGAGCTTCCACATTAATCAAACCTCCCGAACTGATTGACAGATAAAAACGATTAAGAGAGGAATGATGGTGGTGGGCTATGTTATCAGACATGATCCTTCTGGTCAGGCGGTCAAGACTCGGGATGTCTTGTTTTGTCCAGTCAACTACTCCAAAGGAATAGGAAAGAACTGGCACAACAAACGCATTGGTGGCTTTGACCTTGTTTCGAGCATTCAGCTCCTGAGCTCCAGATTTTCTTTAAGTAAGATTTCTACTCGGCCAGAAGTTTGTCTTGAATTTGGGCATTCTGGAGCTTGTCTCGAACTTGCATACCAAGATAGGTGTAGGCCCGATCTTCCACAAAATGCTCCATAACTTCCCCCCCCGTGCAACTTGACCGATCCACCATTAACAACCTTGCCACGTTTCAAATGAAGAGTATTACATTTGTAGAGTCCAGAAGTCAAGCCAATATCATTAGAAAAGGACTCCGACAAGGAGAACCTGTTCTTTTAAATTGGTATCTCCTTTGGCAAGGAGCTCGATTTCTTACACGCCCATGGGTGAGAAACCCATGTGAGAAAACTGGTATCGCACATATGTGTAAGGTCGATTTCCAAGCCCGTGATTGGCCACTCCATGGTGATGACCTAGGGTCAGATTATGACGGATTACATTCTAGATTAAAATTCAATCATAAGTTTCTCGTGCTTCAATCATATGCTTACTCGTGCCAAACACTTTAAATATCTGTTTAGCTGTCACCTACCTTATTTATGCGACTGTCTTGTAAGTATGCATGTGTGAAATAAACCGAACTTAGTTTAGATAGTAACATGTATATTTTCTTTTCTTTATTTCCTTTGTCGTCTGCTACCGGAGTTGCTGCAGATTATGCATAGTCACGACTTCAAAATGGCTTCAACAATAAGTAACATCTGTGTAAACGATTACGTGAGGATCGATGGTAAAGACAAAGGGCGTTTTATCCCCATTGTGGCTCCCCGTTGGAACATACAACATGTACAATATTAGAACTGGATACAGGAGAGATGCGACAGGTTTCAAGGTATCGCCTTAGGAAATTACCTGACACGGTAACGTCAGTGCCAGTTTGTGGTGAGATCGATTTACCTACTGACTTAATTGATGAACTGATGAAGGATGATTTTGTTACCGATGAACCTGGTGATTGTAACGATACAGATCGATCCCCAAACCCTGGACAACTATATGATCATTTTCAAATTGACAAATTCGTTCATGACTATCAGAACCGAAACACACAACGTAAAACAATGTACAACATGAGGCGTTTGCAAGGGTTCATGATTGCAAATGGCGACACACGTCCTATCGAGTCCATTCAACCAACAGAACTTTGGGACAATTTGTGTACATTTTTTATTAGCCTCAGAAAGGAAGATGGTAGCAATTATGAACCATCTACAGTTCGCGGGATGTTGTCCAGTTTTGACAGGTACCTTAAGTCAAAGCACTACTGTTCATCACTTATCAATAATTGTGAATTCGAAAAGTTAAACACGGTCATCAAAACCACAAAAGTCCTAAAGAGTGAATGAATGGGTAACCTACCTCGCCGTGCTGAATCGCTCACTGACGATGACATTCACAAACTCTATGAAACAAAACAACTAGGTCCTCACGATCCCAAATCCATTTTGAACACCATGTGGTGGAACAACACCACTCATTTTGGAATCCGTTGTGTCAAACCACACACTGACATGAAATGCGGGGATGTTGCACTTAAAACTGACTAAGATGGTAGAGAATTTCTTGAATTCACAGAGAGGCAGTCGAAAACATGCCAAGGGGATAATCCTTTGGGTATCTGTAACATGCACCCCAAAGCTTGGCCGACTAATGATGAACGTTGTCCAGTATCCATGTACAAGCTGTACTCGAGTCTCCGTCCTGCAGGGTACTCCAGTCCAGATACACCTTTCTATATTGCCATTAACACCAAGGAACCATCTAACAGATTCCCCTGGTTCAAACGACAACCTGTTGGTATGAATAAAATGAGTTCTATTATGAGACGATGTCAAAACATGCTGGCTTTGAAAACAGGAATTTCACAAACCATTCAGCAAGAAAACTCCTTGTCCAAAACTGTCTGATGAAAATATTCCTCCAACTCACATTATGCAGATATCAGGCCATCGTAACATGCAGAGTGTAAACAACTATAGTCAAATTTCATCCTCGCAACACCGAAACATCAGTCACATCCTTAAAGGCAGTGTCGGGCGCCGAGAAAGCAAGCATGCTAAGTCAACGAAGAGTAGCTTCCCTTCAACTGTGAACGTAACCTCCGGGGTGTCACAGTCCAGCACAAAAGGTTACGTTTAATGACAAACTCTCCTCAATATTTTCAGCTCCGGTGTATGGGGGTATATTCAACATTAACTTTTACGGAAGTGCAAGTCCCACACGCGCGAAGAAATCCAAGCTATCCTCCGATGACAACTGTATTCAAATTGAATGAGCGTCACCTAGCACATGTTCGAACGATAATAATGACGTCACACTGTGAAATTACTTTCACTTGACAGAGAGAACCATATACAGTTGCAAAGTCATGTGTTTTGAGCGTTTAATATTAGTTCTTTGATCTTATCTGTTTACATCATCGTTGTTGCCTTTAAAATGCACAAATATGACTGATACTCTTTTGTGGAGGGTTACACAATGCATGTAGTAAGTAGTCTGCTGAGTGACGTCACTCATTCATGATGTTGTGTTATGTATTAATGTGCTGCTACAATAATCAGAGAAAGGGCAAAATATGCATCGATTTGATCCAAAAGTGGTGCGGATTTTCGTGTGTAAGAAATAGATTACTGTACTCGTGTCTGTCAGATACCATTTATCTTACAACTCGTTGTAAGATAAATGGTATCTGACAGACACTCGTTTAGTAATCTCTATATATGTTATTGCTCTTACAACAGCAATCTCAAAATTAGGTTGCAGTCATAGATTCTATTTTCAATGTTAAACAATTTATTGCATTAAAATATGCAGTTTTGTCATTCAGTAGCTAAGGAAACATCTGTTGTGAATGAAAGTATGTGTAGATTTTAATCCAAACCAAAAAGATAATCACAAAACTTCATATATGTTCTTTACCCAAGATACCGGTTCTCAGAAAAAATATTGTAATACGTATCGTTTGAAAAGCGTATTGCGATATACCGGTATACTGGTAATACCTAGACTCATGGTAAGTCTCTGAATATATATAATTTTGATAGTAACAAACAAACCCATTTAAATTGAAAAGGAGCTCCAGGGAGACCAGAGATTTGCCTGAACCTGACTGGCTAGACTTGCTTTATTTAGGGCTTTAGCATTGCAGAGAGGGCTTGGCAGTAGGGAAAATAATGTGGTTCAGGGACTGTGAGACAGACTATGGTAATACCGTGTAGCCCTAATACACAGACAAAATACTGTTCATGAATTATCAAACACTGTTTTCTTTTATGCATCTATCATAGTGTGTTGAAGGATTGATGGCGGTGGGATAGCCTAGTGGTTAAAGCGTCCGCTCGTCACACCGAAGAACCGGGTTCGATTCCCCACATGGTTACAATGTGTGAAGCCCATTTCTGGTGTCCCGTGATATTGCTGGAATATAGCTAAAGGCGTCGTAAAACCATATTCACTCACTTTCTCAAAGCGGCATGAAACCAAACTTAGGCGTCCGTTTTAGATTTAATCCGGTAGGTTTAATGGCGACCTTGATTATACAATCACACAGTAACGCACATGTATATGTGTGCGTGTGAACTGGAGTTCCCAGCGGGGAATTCTACCCGGTCGACCTGATATCCTTTCAAATAGAACAGATCAAGCTCACGTGAGGGTTGCTCTTTCCACAAATAACCGTGATCACTGTCATATGACTGCTACCACCCTGCGGGTAAACAATTCCGGTCACGTGGAACTAGCTTAGGGGGTTGGGGGTTAAAGCAGGGGTGGTGTGAGGGTCGTGGAAAAGAGCCGGTGGATCATCTGATGCATATATCTAAATACATCGGTTTGATCGTGTGTTTTTCAGCGTTTATAAATCATTTGGGCTCATTTGTTGTTAATATATCCGTAGTATACAGTTTCTCAAACAAAAACTCTTAGTGTTTCAAATTATCTTTATCATTTAAAGTCATTTGTTATTTGTTCAGTTTGTACACGGAAATAACCAGTGTCGTGAGAGGGAAAAGTACAGCTGACAATCTTTAGATAGTAGAGAATGTCATTCAATTGTAACTGGTCACGTCATAATGGTCTCCAAAACATTGTATTGTTGTTTATATCGCTTGATCGTCCAATAGCACTATATTCTGTGGTAGCGGTTTTGGGTGCTAAATAGTTATATCGTCTTAAATGATACATCGAGATACTATATTTCTATTAATAAGATTTCATATCAGGCATTACTTGCTAACTGTGGAAACACATGCAAGGAAAACGTTTCTCAGCATGAGATTAAATGGATTCTGTCAAATCATCACCAAACTATCATTTATATAATCTAGATTATTATTGTTTATTTAATTTTAAATCAATGCCAAAGAGAATTTTATCCATCAGAGATCATAGAAACAAATCGGAAAAGCGATGAATAACAAACAAAAATCAAACAAAATAAACGAAACATTTATATGTTAGATATGTCACAATGAACAGAACCTAGTAATCTGTGGTTTGCTTTCTGTGGGGTATTTTCATTTTTGAATAGTTTTCTTTGGCAATAATAAACTTTATTCTTTTGGGGTATATTGAATGGATTTCTTTTTACCGCAGATTGTGTTATGCTGAAACGGGTATGGTGTACATGTAGGAGGACGGTTGTACATTTATCATTAATAAGGTCATAATTAGTTTCGCGTGTGGAGTTACTGCATATCTATTTTGGGACCAAGGTATAATCAGTGTGGCTTGTGGCAATAAGTTACATTCATTATCACCTTGTGGTCTATTCACTGTCACGTTATGGTAAATTCACTATGGTATACTCACTGTGTCGTTTTGGTACATTCACTATTATTACTCGCCCGTGAAAGATACTGCAGTGTAATATTTTTTACGGCGATATTACGCTAGTGTAATACCGCTAGACGTCTGATGTCATAACGATTTACAGATTTACGTCACAATGCTACTACCTCTGTCACAATGGTATAAGACCTTGCTTAACTCACAGAAACCTGAGCATCATCACACTGTAGGCAGTTTCTATCAATTGTTGTTGGAGAGTAATAAACAGCATACTAAACTCGCTTCCATGAAATACCATTTTATTAAACTCGTGAAAGAAATCATTAACTCGTTTAATAAAAAATGGTATTACGAGGAAGGTCATTTAGTATCCTCTACTGGTATACTCACTGTGACGTTATGGTATATTCACCTTGGTATACTCGCTGTGACGTTATGGTATATTCACTATGGTATACTCACTGTGACGTTATGGTATATTCACTATGGTATAATCACTGTGACGTTATGGTACATACTGTGACGTTATGTTATATCCACTGTGGCAGATCCACTGTGGTATGGTATATTCACTATGGTAAAGTCACTGTGACGTCATGGCATATCCTCTACAAGATGAAGGTTTACTAATGGTGACGTTATCATATATTCACCTGTGCCATACTCTCTGTGACGTTATGGTATATTCACTATGGTATACTCACTGTGACGTTATGGTATATTCACTATGGTATACTCACTGTGACGTTATGGTATATTCACTATGGTATATTCACTGTGACGTTATGGTATATTCACTATGGTATTACTGTGATGGTATAGTATATATGACTATGGTATATTCACTATGGTATGTTCACTCGTGACGTTATGGTATAGTCACTATGGTATACTCACTGTGACGTTATGGTATATTCACTATGGTATATTCACTGTGACGTTATGGTATATTCACTATGGTATACTCACTGTTACGCTATGGTATATTCACTATGGCATACTCACTGTGACGTTATGGTATATCTCACTATGGTATATGCTCACTGTGACGTTATGGTATATTCACTATGGTATATTCACTGTGACGTTATGATATATTCACTATGGTATACCACTGTGACGTATGACATATTCACTATGGTATAATTTACTGTGACGTTATGGAATATTCACTATGGTATACCCAGTGTGACGTTATGGTATATTCACTGTGGTATATTCACTGTGACTGGTATATTCACTGTGACGTTATGGTACATCTCACTATGGTATACTCTTTGTGACGTTATGGTGTGTTGCTATGAGGAAATGATATTTTTATATCATAAAATGGACATTCGCTCTTCAGTAATATATTCAGCACAAAATTATGAAACACTGGCAATTTTGTCCAAGCATGGCTGTTAGAGCAGCGTCCTTAAGCCCGACAGGCCTCATTATGTTTCCATGTTGTCAGCCCCTCTGACCGTGGGAGACACATCAAAGTGGTAAACGCCTAAGATCTGCTTGTGTTTTGTGTCACCGAGGATTCATCCACATCACCTGAACATAATGTTACTCATGTTTTGTTTGTGTTTGTGTCGAGTAGGGTGTTTTAAATGGGGAAAGACAGTCACCCTCCTCTTCTCACCCCCACCCCCCACCCCCGTAAGCGCCCTGATATCTCTACAATTGGGAAATGATTTATTCCTCTCAAGGTCATCTCTTGCGAGTTCATGGTGGTGGTGGTGATATTTTACGGGCGACTTGAACCAATTGCGAGTACATACTCTTAAGTGGATTGGTCTCCCTTTAATGTCAGGCGGATTAATAAAATACTTTATCAGTTTAAGCGTGGTAAACAAATACAGCAGTCGGCGTATATAATGGAAAGATAAATTATTTATGTCCTGATCATATGTCTTTTTTACACGCCTAAAATGTATGTCTCGATGAAGCGCTCCCTCCTCGGAGACTAACGGGATCGGGTGGTCAGGCTCGCTGACTTGGTTGACACATGTCATCATATCCCAGGACCCACAAAGGAGCATGCCCAAGAACAGTTAAAAACTATAGGCGCGCACCATTTATGGAAAAAGGCGACAATTCGCTATTATTAGTATAACAGTGTCATTTGTTTTGAGGCCTGTTTCACACGCTACATAGTTTCAACTTGAAAAGGGTCGCATTGTCGCCCTTTTTTCAAAGCTCAAATAAATCACCGCGACATTATTCAAAGCTCAAAAATGTTGTTTAGAGTATCCGACATTATGACAAATGGTGTAAATCTGTCTGTTTTTAGCTATCCAATCTTTCAAGTGACTGATATTTACATTTATCATTCAATGGATAGTGTTCTCGGCAGGATAAAGCTAACGGATATTTTCGGTATCCGTTGGGGTCATATGCAAATTTTAGGGACTACTTTCACAGTGTAAACAAACATTGCGGCGGCGGTCGTGTCCGGATTGACGGCCGTGGTTACGGTACTTTCAGTGCTTTGATCCCAGAAAATTCATGTCTGGTTGTGATAGATGGAGTAGATTACAGAGCGAAGATAGAAATTCATAGGGTTTACGAAGATACCAACATCGAACGGCACTAGGAACCCAGATGCACAATGTCACGAGAACATTAAAGTGTATTTGTTGTTCTGAAAAAGGTTAACTCAAGGTTTCTGAAGTTCCACGCGAGTTTGTTGTTATTTTTCAAACGTAAGCTAAGATTTGTTGACATCAATACGTACTTTAACATAACAACTGACAGGAACTAGATGACGTAACGCAGTCAAATGAGTGATCAGTAGAAAATTGCGTCACCGGAGCTTGTGACGTCAAGTATTACTACGCAAATATTTGAGACGTCATAGATATGTGGACACATTCCACGAAGTTTAGTTCCATTTTGTGGCACATGCAAATAAAATTATAAAGTAAGAATGATACTGTATGATAAAAGTTATATCACACTCGTGTGTTTTGGGATGGGTAATATCCTGCATCATGAATAAACATGTTTATTCCTAATGCAGGATATTTACCATCCCAAAACACACTAGCGTAATAGTCTATATACCTTTCCCCAAAGCATATGGCTACCTAAAAGCTGAAAAAATGAAGGGAGAATAAAGGCTAAACGCACTTTCGCAATGTCTTATCAGTCAGAGCCGAGGTGACAAACACGGAACAATAGGGACAGTCTAGGCTTGAAAAACTTATTGTCTGTGTCGAGCATATACGTACATGTATTAGATTCACATTCACGAGGGAGTGTTTTCCAAGTTGTGAAATGTGTGTTCATATCACGTGATCTTTGCCAGACCTATTTCACGGTGCTGTATTTATAAAGGGTACAGTGAATTGAATGTGTGTCATTCCTTACACTGGCACAGCCATGAGCGGGTGAGTGAAGCTTTTTCCTCTTTAATTTTACCGTTATATCAAACGGTGTGTGGCGAGCTATGCAGTTATGTTGCACATATGTCTGTCTGTATGCATGGCTGTCTTAATTACATTATTACAGAAAATCACCTCATTCGCTACAGTATTTGTACTCAACATAACTACGTGCCAAATAATATAAACCATATAAAATAAAAATATATAGAAACATATTTTCAAAACGACATATTATCAACGAGATACGCACATTACCTCGGAGTCGGCAAAACTCAAACCCAACATCTTTTGCTGTTGGAGTGCCTCAAGGTTCAATGGTATTTAGTCCACTCCTTTTTAACAACTACATCATCTGCCAGTTGTGGATATTGTGAGCCTTGGTCCTCACATCCACCGGTACAGAAGACCATTTTTCTAGAGATAGATTCTAAATGAAGAATTCCACTTAGTCAAGTTTTGTAATGATCTTCAAAAAGCAATTTATACAAGTATGAAAGGATAGGTGTGTTTTCCTGATAACATTCCAGTCCAGTATGTTACCATACGTGTGTACCCTTGTATATGCGGAGCTGTTCTGTCAAGCTCACCGTATGTTATTTAGACAGGTCGTACATATCCATTTAACCGCCTGAGACACAGTGGAGTCCAAGCTTGAAGCCTGCATAGCTGATATGAGGGTATGGATGACCTCTTAATAACCCTCAAAACAAAATCTCAGACTCTAGGGATAGAATATCAGCTACAAAAAGGTCTCATCATCACTCTCTGACAGAATCGATGACTGTGACATTGCATGATCTGCCTGTGCAGGAGTGAGCCATCACCCGCCTGTACCAGAAATGTGCCATCACCTGCCTGTACCAGAAATGTGCATCACCTGCCTGTGCCAGAAATGTGCCATCACCTGCCGCTGCCAGAAATGTGCCATCACCTGCCTGTACCAGAAATGTGCCTTCACCTGCCTGTACCAGAAATGTGTCATCAACCCTGTGCCAGAAATCTAGGGTGTTATGCGGAAGAGTAACATGTCGATGGAACAACACGTACATCAACTCCTAAGAGCATCATTTTCTTCCAGATTCACAGCATCAGTGAAAGCTCAGCTGTCGTAAGCTTTTGTTGAAAACTCTGGCCCCATCATGGCTGGACCACTGTAACGATCTCCGCTAAGCACATCCCAACAACCCTACTATCTCAACTTCAGAGAGGCTGCATGACTCCATTACGCCTTCCAGATGCTCAAACCACACCTCTGCAACCTTGCAATCCCCTGCCTCGTTACCAGTGAAACAGCGCATTGAATACAAAATTATGCTTCTTACTCAACGACTGCATCTATTCTCCAATGACATTGGCATATCCTGTTGGCTCGACTGACTGACTGACTCCAGTTTAGTTTTACGCAGCTTTTAGCAATATTACAGCAACATCACGGCGGGGGACACCAGAAATGGGCTTCACACATTGTACCCATGTGGCGGGATCTCGAACCCGGGTCTTCGGCGTCACGAGCCAACGCTTTAACCATTAGGGCTACCCCTTAACCGCCCCGTTTGGCTCGATGCATCCTAAACGTCATCTTACGTCAGTTAAGGAGGTTTGTGTTATAAAAGTAATGAAATTATATATAATACTGATTTTGTTTCTTCCATTTTGACGCCTGTGACCGATAAGATTCTGGACAAACATGGCAAAGCATCCGGAGCTCGCTTTCGAAATCTTTACCTTTGCACGTTCTCCTCATTGCTCTTGGTGGCTTAGGGTTTGTTGCCTCCAAATCTGTTGAGTGACATTGTTAGAGTTCACGGTGTTGTTGCTAGGAACACAGACACTCTGACACTCTTGGCAGTGCAGAAAGCCCCTGTGTTTCGGAGTCTGATTGGACTGAACGGCATTGCCTGGGAGAAGTCCCGTAGGCAGTCTGGATTGCCTGTAAGCAGGATAAGGACCCTGAGCTAATGCAGTCCTTAACAAGCATGACAGTTCCAGGATCACCCGAACCATCTTTGCTGCTTACATATAGACTTTGCGGTGAAAATCATCAACCAACCGAAACAAATCGCATTTTAATCATTAAGCAATCTGTGCTGGCCATAACAGGCGACTTAACGATTTACGAGGTCAGAATTGATTTGTTCATTATATCACCCACTCAGTTTACTTGATCATTTTACAAGACGCAAACTAATAGTCGTTAACAGCAAACCCAAACTAAAAAAAACAACAAAAACAAATTTAACTGAAGGAATGCTTAATTCTAATACGACCCACACATGAACTGCTTGTTCTACCCTGTATGTCCAGTGTTTGACTATCCTATAGTAGTAAGTAACGAAGTGAGTAAAGACACCATGAACCTTTTAGCAAACATTATTTGAGTTCATCAAGGTATGTCTGTGACTCCGCATATAGTTATGAACAAGCATACTAAAAGCCAATGGTATGGCACTTTGTTTGAACTGACATTACCAGTACAACCCTGACCTGGTTTAATGTTTCCAATCGCTCGATTTACAAAGAGACGTTAGAGTGCGTCTTAGTTGAGCTGTACTGAGTTTGGAAAGCCTTCTGTTACCCTTCAAGTGCAAGCGTCACAGACAAATGAAAGGGGTGCGCCGTGGCGACGCTTCAAGGCGTATGTATTTCGCCATGCTCTGTACATATTTCGCAACGTTGTTTTTTTTACATGTGTTGCAAGTCGTGTTCGACCAGGCAACGCAGTAATAAGATATTTATCTGTTGTCCTTTTAGTTCACGGAGAGTGACACCCACGCGCACACACACACACACACACGCACGCACGCACGCACGCACGCACACACACACTCACACACTCACACACACACACTCACACACTCACACTCGCCACGCACGCACGCACGCACAGAGAGAGGGAGGGGCCTCAGGCAACACACATGTAAGAAAGATAAGGGATCAGCATCAAACACATAACAGACATGAGTCATTGTTTTCAGTTTAAATGAAGGAGTCAGTATCGAGTATGTTCCCCACCACGTGCTCCCGCAACTGTCTGGCAACGTATGGGCATACTGGGATACCACGTCACTCGTGCTGGAAACACTGAAAATTTCATCTAAAATTTCGTGGCGAAAGCCCACGAACACGAACACACATCCCATAAATGTCCAATAGGGTTTATTTCCAGACTTTGGAGCCGGCCAAGGCAACTGGCTTGCTGTGTTACTGTTCCTTAGACAATCAGCTGATACATAATCCGTGTGGGGACGAGGCATTGTTCTGCTGGAGCTTAAACCGCCGCCCTGTTCTCCTTGCAAACGGTTCTACCACAGGACGGAGGACTTCATCACGGTATCGCACTCCTGTCAAAACGTCCACAATACGAATGAGTTCCACAATGCAATGAGCTCGGTTCTGTTATCGTAGGTGATCCGCCCCATACAATGCCTGACCAACCACCGTATCTGTCATGCTGTTTGGTGGTGCTATGCTGATACCTTTCATTTCGGCGTCGCCAAACCAGTACCCTGACATCTGCATAGTCCAGATTGAATCTGGACTATCACTGAACATGATGTAACGCCAATGACGTTGCTGTCTTACACCATGCCGCCGGACTCATTTCCTGTCTCCATTGCTTGATGTTGCTGCGCCATTCTACTGCCGACAACGGGTCGTTACTTTTCACACCTGCTGCTTTGAGCCTGTTTCGTACTGTTCGGTCACAAACCTGTACTTGTGTGGCTGTCCTGAGCTCAGCCTTTATCTCGGATGCTGGTTGAAAGCGATCCTGTAGGCGCGAACACCGTATAATCATTCGGTCAAGGTGTGGTCTTCTTAGGTCAGCGCAACATCACCAGTCTGACATTAGAGGTTCCATAGTCGAGATAAGACTCTCATTGACTTGCGTCCTGCAACTCACCATACAAATTGCCTGCCATTTTTTTAGAAAATCCATGTACTGTTTTGCCATTTAAAGCAAATTTTCAATGCTGACTTTAATCTGTATCTTTTAAGGCACACCCTTTATACCAGACAAAGGATGGAAAACCTCGAAGTGCCCGATTTTCATGAACCCATCTTATTGAATATGAAGCGTTTGGGCGCCAGGGTTTGCGTGATGTACAACACAACTATCATTGAAACCGTTAAGTCGTTCTCAAAGATAGATGCGATCCTCAATCCTTTATCTTTTTTACTTCAATATAATATAATAACATACTGGTTCTATACCAGAGGCTTATTGTTCACAAGCTATATACTTATTTTGCCTACCGATAAAATGCCACACTCGTGTTTCCGCAGGGCACTGATAATTTTCCTGCTGCTACTGGGGGCGTGTGCTGTGTCGGGTTATGGAGAATACCGGAAGCGCTCTTCCAAATGGCGAACGGGTCCCACATCCCTGTCGGGCCAACTTCTACTGGCATGGCGTGGGTCACATCAACGCTCTTGGTGGAGAAACCGAAACGACTTTGGCACAGACTTCGCTTCTCAAGGCCACGTGGTATATATATTTTATATTTATCTATTTTGTGAGACAGTTGTCATAATATCTCCATATCCGTGATGGGATTCGAGTGAGTGAGTTTAGTTTCATGGCGCTTTTAGCAATATTACAGCAATATCACGGCGGGGGACTACCAGAAATGAGCTTCACACATTGTACCCATGTGGAGACTCGAACCCGGGTCTTCGACGTGACGAGCGAAAGCCTTAACCACTTGACTACCCCACCGTCCCTAAAACCGTCTGAGCAAAATGTTTATGCCCTCAACACATATTAAAACAGATGCGCCCTATGTTCAAAACTGTTCAGCAAAATATTCACATCCTTATTTCTCAACACAGTTTAAGACAGTGTCATGTGTCATATGTTTACGTTTGAGCAAACTATTCATATCCTTATGTGGTAACACATTTTAAGACCAGGGCTCTGTGTTTGAGAAAACTTCTATTGTCTCATGACCATCAGTCGCAAAATGTACCTTGAAGTTTCTTTCTGTTCACAATGGGTTTTATTCTGTTTAAGTGGACACAAGATTTGTGCCGTTTAGATTCTGATGGTGACGGTATGACCAACGGTCAAGAGCTAGGTGACCCGAACTGCGTGTGGACTCCGCAGACAGTGGTAATCTCCCTTCACGGACAACCGACATTACTCACCCAGGTATACAATAGAAATCACATTGATTTCATCCGTATTGATATGCAGTTGCTTGTTTTGGAAATGAGGAAATGTGTCAAGGCTAAGTGGATCAATCAGTGGTACCCAATCAGAGGTACCCAATCAGTGGTACCCAATCAGAGGTACCCAATCAGTGGTACCCAATCAGTGGTTCAAATTGGTGACCGTGATATGGCGGGATGTTACTGAGGCGTAAATAAAACAGTCCTGTATGGAATCCTAGAAGGGACATTATCCCGTTGTCGCATTGTCGATGCAGATTTTAATGCATATTTTACACAACTTAGTTAGGGTGACGAATTGACAATGCGACATATTTGTAACCTGTCATTATGTCGCATGGTCGACCTATGGTTGAATTGAAAATATTCTTCAAACAGAAACAAATGGCTAAAATGTCGCGTGGTTGCATTGTCGCAAATTTTGCCACTTTTTGTTTGTTTTTGTCAGGGCGACAACGCAACAATGTCCCTTCTAGGATTCCATAGTCCTGATCACGGAAGGAACTATCCTGTGCCCTTTAAGAATATATATCTCCTCCCTTAGATGCACCAGGATCCGCTAATCGTCGCTGCAAATCTCATGTTCGCACAATGATAAATACAACTATTGAACATTTTTTCGCAAGTGTTTGACAAATTTAAACATTGACTTTGAAAAATGAGTGACTTTTAAATTCGCTTCAAGTTACTAGTATGATAATCAAATCTACATTACTATCAGCTGAGGACTGAATAACTCACTTCAAGCCATTTGATGAACGTTTGATTAAGCTTCGATGTACGGAATCTATAGCACCCAAAAATAGAACTCATCGTATGTGCATGTGCACACGTTCATATAATACCACTTCGGTTTATGGAGAACGACCTTCTATATATTCCAGGTGTGTGTGACCCTTTTGACTCCCCTGCCTGTCAAGCGAAGAATGCGTGGGTTTCGTGTAAAGGGTCAGAACTGGAGTGCGATGCTCTCAACGCACCAGGTAAATCGTTTTAGTTGCATTCCTGAATGTATGTGCAATGCTTTCATCGTTTACACGTGTCATGATTTAAGTGTGAAACGAAAGGTTATGTTGTATATCTGGACCCGCCAGGTAAGTATGCTTAGTCATTCATTCATTCATTCATTCATTCATTCATTCATTCATTCATTCATTCATTCATTCATTCATTCAGCCTTCAAAGATATGATGAACCTCACTCACCCTAATACCTACCCAAATAATGCACATAGTGTCGTTCTTAAGTCGTCATCTCACCTTCACAGATGTGAGGAACTTCACAATCCGTTTCCCCGAAACCGACGTGCCCGCCGAGGACACCACCTACATCTGCATGATCTTCGACGTCCCCTCTGACCAGGACTACCACTACATTGGAAGCAAGCCTCTCATCGACAACGAAAACGTCATGCATCATGTCGTAGTCTACGGCTGCTCTGACACATCAGGTACGTCGAACCAGTCTTTCAACTGAAACCAAATCCAGTGTATTCAGTGCAGTGATGATTATATCATAGGAACATTTTCTTTATGATTTGCAATGTCTGGGGATTCAGGTTATTAATCATAATGGCCGTAACCGGCGACATAATAGATCGGATGGTCAGCGTCGGTAACGTCGTTATATTGTTTCATCGTTGCTCATTATATCAACCATTGGTTCCTGATGGTGAGTGTGGCTCTGAGTGAAACAGCAAAGGTACAGAAATATGACCTTCTTAGAATCCCTTAAAAATGGTGAGCTGTATATATCTATTTTCTTTGCAGAGGAACTACCAACAGAACCATACAAATGTGGCATGGATGCTGGGAAGGGATGCACAGCGGGTCTAGGGGGCTGGACAGTTGGGTCTCCTGGAGAATGCCTCAATGACAACTTTGGACTAGTTTTCGGAAAATCAAGATACAAACGGTTTGCCCTGGAGGTACTAGTGACCAAATGTCTTTCATATATATTCATATTCATAATTCATAATATATCTGCTAGAAAGTGGTACCATCCCATCACATCACAATTTCCTTCCAACCTTGCCAAGATACACGGATACCAGTCCATTACATAACAAGTTCTTTCCAACCTTGCCAGGATACACGGATACCAGTCCATTACATAACGAGTTCTTTCCAACCTTGCCAAGATGCACGAATACCAGTCTATTACATCACAATGGCCAACAAGTATTCCAACGCGAGTACCGATATAAACCTATCACATCATACTCCTTTTTTCTCTTCCAATTTTAGCAACAACACTCCAGACCCCCATCCCATCCACCCCCACCCACACCCCACACACACACACACACACACCTTGGTGTTATTGTCATTTCCACCCTTCTTCAGTTTCCGGGTGGCGGGGTATCTTAGTGGTTAAAGCGTTGTCTCGTCACGCCGAAGACCCGGGTTCGATTCCCCACATGGGTACAATGTGTGAAGCTCCTTTCAGGTGTCCCCCACAGTGCTAAAAGTGGAATAAAAACTCACTCACTCACTCACTCACTCACTCACTCACTCCACCGTGTATTATTTTCATTTCCATTCTTTTTCAGTTTCACTGGAACAACCCGAACGAAGTGTCAGGCTGGAAGGACAGTTCAGGAATGACGTTCTTTTACACCCCCAACTTACGAAAGAATAATGGCTCACTCATGTCACTCGGACAGATGAACCTAGCAATCCCCCCTGGACAATCAGAGGTCACGTTCAGAGGAGAATGTACATCTGAATGCACACGAAAACTTATGACAGAGCCCATCTATGTCCCAACAGCCTTGAATCATATGCATTATTTAGGTAAGTAATGTAAATCTGAATGCTTGGTTGGTTGGTTGTTTAACACCGCATACAGCGGTTGAAACATGTTATCGTATCCGAATTGCGGAGATCGATGCTCATGCTGATGTCAACTGGATTGACTGGTCAAGACTCGATTATTTACAGAGCGCCGCCATATAGCTGGAATATTGCTGCGTTCAGCGTAAAACAACAAACCAACCCACTTAGCCCCTCTGGATTAATGTGCTAGATTATGACTTCGCTGCATTAAGCCTAATCGGACAACTTAAATCAGGAAAATCTTTCAGAATGAAATTACAACCCGCACCTCAAGCGACAAGTACGTTACGCACTGTCCTGTAAGATACCTGTACAAAGCTTCAATGCACGGGCCCTGAATTATTAAAGGGGTTCACGCCTTAAGGCAGATATGTAATATCGGATGAGATTTTCTGGTAAAACACAACTGAAACATTAAAGGTATGTAAAGATTGTGTATCAATTTAATCTTTCAATCATAAACTCACAAAAATGCAATCGATACTTGACCACTCTTCCAAAATATATCTGGAGCTGTCCGGCGACCGTTTGCGACGGTCTCATAAGGGCACGACAACATGCAAATAAACAGTCCCTTTAAAGTGAAAATAATATCATATAGAGTCATGAATCCACACATTCTCACTTAGGACGTGACATATGTTATATTTGGGATTACACTTTCTCCGTAAACCACAAAATCTAGTAATTTTTGCTTTGAGTCTCACCCGGGATTCGAACTCACGCTGTCAGAGTGAGGAACAGAACTGGTGAGGCCAGATTATCCGCAGCTAAGTACACTGTCTAGCAAGACAATCAACATGCACAGAAACATCAGATGTGCCTATCACTTGTGAGTTAATGAACTGAACGCTCTATTAGGCTAATAACTAACTTTAAATGAATGAATGAATGAATGAATGATTGATTGATTGAATGAATGAAATAAGTAAGGAAGGAAGGAAGGACGAAAGGAAGGAAGGACATAAGTAAGTAAGTATAAAGCACAACTACGACAACGGACTTATTTACATAGAACGCATATAAAATGTTGTACCGTAAAATAAGAAGTAGACTTCTCCTTTTGACAATTCTAACATTGTTATTGTTGCTGCTTCCAGACTGGCATCATTAGTAAATGGTAAATGTTTTATCTTTAAAGGTAGATCAGCGTCCGTAGAGCTGAGGCGAAATGGACAAAGGGTCCGCTATCTGACCAATGAACCAGAGTACAGCTATGACCAGCCTCTCTACTTCAAGTGAGACCTTATTAGCTTTGAGAATCAGGAATTGAACTGTTTCACATGAACCAATGTCTTGGGAGATAATTAAACGGTTTTGATTGTTGGATTCGGTGACTGCTGACATCATTGTATCACGTGATCGTTACTCATAATATCGATGACTTGATTTTCTTGTACGGACTCGATTATTTACAGACCACTGTCATATAATTGAACAACTGCTTGGGTAAAACAATAAATAGTCATCGTCAGCCGTAACACAATTGGGTTGTAACGACCAGCATATTTACTGAAATTCTGAATTGCTACATACACATGTATTTTCTTACCTCATACTTTTTATCGCTACAGCTATGACGAGCCAGTTGAGCTTCTTCCTGGAGACAACTTAGTGACCACCTGCAAATTCGAATCAACGTATAAGAAGAACTGGGTATTCTATGGCGATGGAACATCAGATGAAATGTGCTTTGGGTTCCTTTGGTACTACCCAGAACATGCTCTGAAGAATGGCATGTGTGTGTCGTGGAATAACATCAATATTTGTGGGCGTGAGAGCCTCATTGAGGAGAACTGCAACGTCTGGGAATTTGTATTTCAAGTCGATGCTGAGTCTAAGGCGCTCTTCAAGGCCGTGACCGTCAACTGTAATCTCCTGTCCGATTTGTGCACTCCCGAATGCAAGATGGCGGTGATGGACATCCTGAAACACCCTTGCTTAAGTGGAGGCGATGTCTCAGACTATGTCAGAAGACTCATGCGTAGATCCAAAGAAGGGCTGGAGTTCCTCGGCAAGCTGGCAATGTGTGATGTGAATAAGAATGACTTTAACTATCCCCACACCGGTGGCGCAGGAACCCATGTGGCCTCCCTGACCTTGATCTTCCTCGCGGTGATCATGGCTTAGATTCATAAGACACGTTGAGGTTTTAATCCTTTCCAAACCTGTGACCTCGACAAAGTTTTGGCTTTTTCCATTTTTTAGTCTTTTCTAAAATGTTGGCTTGCATTTAAAGTCAGATGTAGTACTATTCTCGATGTATGGCAGTGTTAATGAAAATACCCCGAAAACCCGGGCCCAAGTAGTCAAAATCTTTCTGATATTGGACAATTATTAAACGCTTGGATTGGCAGTTTTTGGAGAAAAAAACTCCCAGAAGCTTCAGAAATGCATGATGGTATACTTAAAATGTACTATAAATATTAGCAAATCAATGTCTTAGATGATGCGTTTAGTTTGGTGATTGTACTCAAGACGGCATAATCACAGTTTTAATTAACGATGATATTTTGTAGTAAAAATAGTAAACAGGGAATCTTAGATGTCATTTCTGAACATTTATAGTACTATTTACATCTATTCTGATATATCCTTCTTACTGTGCTACCGGTGAGGTAACCTGGAGGTTAAGGCGTTGGTTTGTCTTGCTTCGCGATGCGGGTTTCGAGCCCTACATGGTTGTAATGTGTGAAGCGCACAGAGTTTATCATTGTTTATTACTACTACAGCTACTACTACTACTACTACTATTATTATTACTACTACTACTACTACCAGTACTACTACTACTACTACTACTATTATTATTACTACTTCTACTACCACTACTACTACTACCACTACTACTATTACTACTACTACTACTACTTCGAAGATGATTACTACAACTACTGCAACAACAACAACAACTACGACGACTACTACTACCTATTCCAAGTTTCATCCATATGTCTTTGTTTTTCGGTTCTTTTGAATAAAAGTACATATTTTTTATATTATTAAGCAATTCCTTTACACACTTTGAATAAATAATGTTAACGTACATAGTCTACATTTTGTTGACAGTTTGCCATTCTCTACTCCAGTGTCGTCCTATTGCTACACTCAGCAATATTTTAGCCATACACCCGCGGCCTGTCGAATCTGGACCAGACAAACCATCAACGTGATGAACAACGTTTGTGATAGATGACAACAATCAGACTGCTCATGATGAGGAGTGTGGGTAGCCTCGTAGTTAAAGCGTTCGTCCGTCACTACGAAGACCCGGGTTCGATTCCCACATTTTTTCAATGTGGTGTCCCCTGTCGTGATATTGCTCGAATATTGCTGAAGACGACGTAAAACGTAACTCACTCACTCACTAGTGTTACTTTAATCATCTACCGGGGATATACCGGTCGGCCAGCTTGTGTTCTTCTGACATTATCAACAAGTAATATGGAATGTGGTCTTGTGCATAGAGCTCAGGTCACAAATCAGGTGATGTTAAGCAACGTTGGTCACGGACAGTCCTTGGATGGGTGACCGTTTTCAGCAGCTTGACTCCTGTGAGCTTCTATGACTTCAGTCCTGTCCCACAACAAAGCATACGTGACACATGTGGTTTAACCTAAGGCAAGTGAGTTTGTTTATAATTGCCTCAGCAGTGAATGGGTACCCGGTCGGATAAGTCATATAACTGTTCACCTTCTAGTGCCATACAGGCAGTTTGGCTTATCCGGGGTAATAATGCGACTTGAGCATGGTCATGGTCGTACCATGTATGGACCTCCGAGTCAAAGCCACAGGCATGGCGAAGACGATAGTATCATGTTGTTTAAGATATGCTGTTTGTGCCAAGGAAGGACATCCCCTGACAAGGTGTTGGACAGTCTCTGTATTTTCATTGCACAATCGACAATTTCATATTGATATTTTCTTTAAGACTCACCTATAGGCGACTGCGAGTGGGAAGTGACTGGTCATGGACAGCAAAAAGAAAGCCCTCTGTTTCACATTTAAGACCAGCCGACTTCATCCAGGCGAAGGAGTCGGTGGAATTGCTGTTCTGCTCCACTCACTGGCTATACAGGCGATGCAATGGCGTCTCAGAAAACGTTTCCACAAATGACCGACTCTGGGCAGACTTGGTGAAGGACTTCACCTGGTTTACTCCTATCGCTGTACCGTCCAGCAATACATCGCCATCAACAAAATCAACATCAAATTTCAGATTCTGTCCTTAAAATAGCTGTGGAATTCCTTGTTTTCACCTTGAGTCTTGACATGCATCACCAAAGGATCATCCGTACACAATACACAATAACATTCTATCATGAAGAGCTTCCACATTAATCAAACCTCCCGAACTGATTGGCATATATAAATGATTAAGAGAGGAATGATGGTGGTGGGCTCTGTTATCAGACATGTTCTTCTGGTCAGGCGGTCAAGACTCTGGATGTCTTGTTTTGTCCAATCAATTACTCCAAAGGAATAAGAAAGGATTGACACAGCTAGCCTACTGGTGGCTTGGACCTTGTTTCGAGCATTTAGCTCTGAGTTCCACATTTATACTCTGCCCTAAGTTTTTCTTGAATCTGGGCTTTCTGTAGCTTGTCTCGAACTTGCATTCCAAGATGGGTGTAGGCCTAAACTTCCACACGTTGCTCAATAATTCCTTCCCCCTGTAACTTGACCGATTTATCATTAATTACCTTTCCACGTTTCAAATGAAGTGTATTGCATTTATCGAGTCCAAATGTCATGCTAATATCACAGAAAAGGACTCGACAAGGAAAACAATTGATTATTATTATTGTTATGTTTCTGCGGGAAACACAGAAAAACCCATTTGTCCCACTCCGCCTGACCTATTGTACATAATATTGTGTAAATTCCAAAGCTTTGATATATATCTGAGGCCCCGACCAAACAGTTTGTGCGTTATGTAAATACCTTGCAGCATTTCCCACGGAATCTTACTGGCAAAATGCCCGCCTTCTCTCCAAGTGTTTGGCTATACATGAAAGAATATTTTTTACTTAAACTTAATTTGTTTGAAGACATACGGACGCTTAGAGCGTATTTACTTTTCAAACATTTTTCTGAGAGGAATTTTATAAAGACGCCATGGGGTATTGTTAACGATAGTACATGTACACTGATCACAGAGATAGTGAAGAAAAGGGTTTTGTGGCTTTTATATCCGATTGTGGTACCATCACTGATTTATTAGTCTGGATCAATACCTTCTTAGTCAGTCAAATGTTTGAACTGATCACCAGTGCCAGTCTATCTTGTTGGCTAATGTTCATAATAGTTAAGATAATTGATTTTGAAACAACGAAGGTTCACTTAGCTCCATTTGACCGTATATAAATACAAAATTTTTGAAACTAGGTCTGCTTTTTCTTTACAAAGACATATTGGAATACATGTACATAAATTTGTCATACATTTTGCATACGCACAAGCAAGAACGCAACATCCTTAGCCGGACAGTCAGACAACCGGACGTGCGGGATGGTCGGAGCAGGACAGCATTGTTACGCTCTTCCTGTCAAAGAATACGAAAATTGTCAGAGGTCATGGATCGATTGGGTAGCCTTGTGGTTATAGCGTTCGCTCATCACGCCACAAACCTGGGTTTGATTCCCACATGGGTATAACCTGTGAAGCGCATTTCTAGCGTTCTTCGCCATAATATTGCTGGAGTATTGCTAAAACCATACATATATCTCATTTTTTACCTATGACAAGAAGGCGTTCATGATACCAACTTCGATATCACGTTGTAAAGGCGCTGATATATTTACACCGTTGTCCAGCAATTCGCAACTTCTAAGAAATCACAATCAAAGGATTCGGTATTTTTTCGTAATTTTACAACCTAAACTTTATTTTTCTGTTCACAAATAGCAGATTCACATAAATGCATTAATGTGGTACAGACTAATTGCCTCTCCTTTCAACTGACAAAACGTCAACTGTCGAAACAGTAATTGTGCGAATAATTCCAGCTAATAATTCTACCGTTGTGTTACATCAACGCTCACGTGAATCTGACGGGGTACTGGTAGTTGTATATTATGTAGGAAATGTATTATGACTGACTGACTGAGTTTTGGTTTTACGCCGCGCTTAGCAATATTCCAGCAACATCACGGCGGGGGACACCAGAAATGGGCTTCACACATTGTACCCAAGTGGGGATTCGAACCCGGGTCTTCGGCGTGACGAGCCAACGCTTTAACCATTAGGCTACCCCACCGCCCCAGATCCTAATGAAGATATCAGTCGTTATTGGTTCGTTTAAATTTTGTGTGGAACGAACATGGCTTGACAAAATATTTAATGTCTCACTGAAAATCCGTGTTTTGAGAAAAGGTAAAACGTCATACTTTGCCGGTAGAATTCACGAAGACACCTGTTCACAGAAGGTGCTCTTTGTGAGTGACTTAGTTCGTATTTAAATACAAGTAGAAATATTGTTGAGTTCTCAGAAAACCAAATCATTATAAAAAGTCACATTAAGTTCTTGTTATTCTAAAACTTCACGAGACCCTTTAAGATCCGCGGTAGAATTGGTCTTGAGCAACCCATACTTGTCGTAAGTCAGCTGGTTTTAAATTTCATTGCACAATCGACATTTCATGCAAATATTTTCATTTAGATTCACTAAATGAAAATATTTGCATGGAATGTCGATTGTGCAATGAATTTACAGAGACTGCCAAACAACTTGTTCGATGCCCTTCCTTGGCACAAAAAGCACACCTTAAAAAAACATGATGGCATGGCTCGCTGCTTGTTTCAACATCGCCATTAAGCTACCTCATAGTCCCTCATCATGAGCAGTCCGTTTGTTGAGTGGGTGTCATCATTCACAGACGTTCATCACGTTGATGGTTAATCTGTATTACTGAACTATTGCTGAGTGTGGCAATAGGACGACTCTGGAGTAGAGAATGGCAAACTGTCAAGAAAATATAGACCATGTGCGTTAACATTCTTTATTCAAAGTGTGCAAAGGAATTGCTTAATAATATACAACCCATCAAAAGTTTAGACTCACTAGTGTAAATGTAGCCACTAATTTCAGTCAACTGTTATAAACCAGACTTTGTAAAATATTCCATACTGTTTAAAGGTACTGTTTACACATGAACTGATGTATTGTAAACAAGTTCGTAACGTTGAAAAGATTATTGTCATGAGTTCAGTAAATGATGAAACTCGGTGAAAATGGGCGAATTCTTAACAAAACTTTACACCAAAACGCAGCTGTTCACATGCACGATATTTACACATGCTTTTCAGCAATTTGATGCATGATCCTCATAAGGTTTGCAGTTGGTTCCCCCAAGTTAGGGGAGAAATTTATCTTCGATGTAACCACATATATATACATAACATATAGTGAATGCTTTCACTGAGTCTAAACTTTGATGGATGGTATATAAAAAATATGTACATTTATTCAAAAGAACCGAAAAACAAAGACGTATGGATGAAACATTTGGAATAGGTAGTTGTAGTCGTCGTCGTTTTAGCAATGTTCCAGCAATATTACGGCGGGGGACATCAGAAATGTGTGTGTGTGTGTGTGTGTGCGTGTGCGTGTGTGCGTGTGTATGTGTGTGCGTGTGCGTGTGCGTGTGCGTGTGTGTGTGCGCGCGCGTGCGCGCGCGCGATTGGGGTAGTCGAGTTTCAAATATTACAACCATGTAAGACTCGAAGCAAGACAAACCGACGCCTTAACCTCCAGGTTACGTCACCGACAGTACAGAAAGAAGGATACATCAGAATAGGTGTAAATAGTACTATGTGTAGATATGACATCTAAGATTCCCTGTTCACTCATTTTGTAACTGAACAGTATGTTTATGTTCACACACAAATATATGAATATATATATTTATATATATGTGTGTGTGTGTGTGATGTGTATAAGTGCTTGATACATCTATTGTATGCATGTACAGTGAATTAGGAATGATGATGGATCAAACAATTATTATCAATATAATGCAAAATAGAATCTTTGTTGATTTAAACCTCGATTACAATCACTAAACTTAAAAGCATCATGTGAGACACTGATTTGCTAATATTTACATGTACATACATTTCAAATATATCATCATGCATTTCAGAAGTTTTTTTCGCCTCCAAAAACTGCCAATCCAAACGTATAATAAGAAATAGTTGGTCTTGACTAAGACTTTCCAAACAGCAAGTGTCCATTATTCGGAATATCTTGAATAATAATAAGAGTACTGTTATAGCGCCTCATCCACGTCACTCAGGGATATGCTTTGAGCACATATAAGAATACTTTGTTTCCGGGGTATTTTCATTGACACTGCCATACACCGAGAATAGTACTATATCTGACTTTAAATGCAAGCTGACATTTTAAAAAAGACTAAATTATAAAAAAGCAAAAACTTTGTCGAGGTCACAGGTTTGGAAAGGATTAAAACCTCAACGTGTCTTATGAATCTAAGCCATGATCACCGCGAGGAAGATCAAGGCCAGGGAGGCCATAAGGGCTCCTGCGCCACCAGTGTGGGGATAGGTAAAGTCATTCTTATTCACATCACATATTGTCATCATGCCGAGGAACTCCAGCCCTTGTTTGGATTGTCGCATGAGATTTCTGACATAGTCTGAGATATCGCCTCCACTTAAGCAAGGGTGTTTCAGGATGTCCATTGCCGCCATCTTGCATTCGGGAGAGCATATATTGGCCAGGAGATTACAGTTGTCTCGTAAGGCGTTTGAGAGCGCCTTCGACTCAGGATCGGATTCAAATAAAAATTCCCAGACGTTGCAGTTCTCCTCAATGAGGCTCTCACCCACACACAAATTGATGCTCTTCCACGACACACACACGCCATGCTTCAGAGCATGTTCTGGGTAGTACCAAAGGAAGCCAAAGCACATTTCATCTGATGTTCCATCGCCGTAGAATACCCATTTATTCTTATACGTCGACTGGTAAGTGCAGGTGGTCACTAAGCTATCTCCAGGAAGAATCTCAACTGGATCGTCATATCTGTAATATATAGAATGAGGGTATTACAATATGTGAGTGAGTGAGTGAGTTCAGTTAGAAGCTGATTTCTGGTGTCTCCTGGCGTGATATTGCTACAATACTGCCAAAAGCGGAGTAAATCTAAACTCACTCGCTCGCTTGGTTTATGCAGATCATTTCAAGACGTGATTCTCAAAGTTAGTAAGGAGGTTCTTACTTGAAGTAGCGAGGATTGTCATAGTTGAACTCAGGTTCATTGGTAAGATATTGGACCCTTTGTCCATTTCGCCTCAGTTCTACGGACGCTGATCTGCCTGTGAAGATAAAACATTTACCTTTTACTAAACATAACAGTTTGTAAGCGGCAACACTCCTAATGATAGCATACCATAAACCAAGTCACGGTGCCTGAGCGCTTGATATATGAAGACGCCTTTTAGCTTTAAGCTCTAGTCTTTTATGATAACCAGTTTCGTACGTTTCACCCACGTGGTATGTATGTACGTCCTTGTACGTTGGTTTTTGCCCCACACTGTGGAGGCACGCCCTGATATTGCTTAAATAGTGATCAACATTTTTCTTTCAGTTTTTTCTGTGTGGCAAAATCAGCTTGAGAATAGTTAAAAAGGAAAGTGTACAGCTTTTTATGTGAGTTCTATGTAAATTGTCACAGTTGTGCTTTATACTTGCTAACTTTATTTAGCGGTGGATACAGTGAACTCTGTGGATTATTCGTTCGTTCGTTCGTTCGTTCGTTCGTTCGTTCGTTCGTTCGTTCGTTCGTTCGTTGTTTGTTTGTCTGTTAGCTAGTTAGTTAACTAGTTAGTTGGCCAATAGAGCGTTCAGTTAATTAACTCACGAGTGATAGTAACAGCCGATGTGTTGTAGATAGTCTTGTCAGCCAGTGTACTTAGCTATCTGTGGTAACAGCGGATGATATGACCTCACCAGTTCTGGGAGCAGAAATTACTAGAATCTGTGCTTTACGGAGAAAGTGTAATTCCAAATATAACATGTCACGTCCTACTCTCCAAATGAAAATGTGTGGATTCATGACTCTATATGATTTTAATTTCACTTTAAAGGGACTGTTTAGGAAGATATTCACAAGGGTGTCTTTATTCACATGTTGGCGTGCCCTTATGAGACCGCCGGACAGCTTCAGATATCTTTTGGGTGAGTGGTCAAGTATCTATTGCATCTTTGTGAGTTTATGATCGAAAGAATAAATTTATACACAGTCTTTACATTCCTTTAATGTTTCAGTTGTGTTTTACCAGAAAATCGCATCCGATATTACATATCTGCCTTAAGGCATGAACCCCTTTTATAATTCAGGGCCCGTGCATTGAAACTTTGTACAGGTATTTTACATGACAATGCGTGACGTACTTGTCGCTTGACATGCGGGTTGTAATTTCATTCTGAAAGATTTTCCTGATTTAAGTTATCCGATTAGGCTGAATGCAGCGATGTCATAATCTAGCACATTAATCCAGAGGGGCTAAGTGGGTTTGGTTTGTTGTTTTACGCCGAACGCAGCAATATTCCAGCTATATGGCGGCGGACTGTAAATAATCGAGTTTAGATCAGCCAATCCAGTGATCAACAGCATGAGTATCGATCTACGCAATTGGGATACTATACCATGTCACAAAGCAAGCCAGCGAGTCTGAGCACCCGAATACTGCTGAGTGCGGTGTTAAACAACCAACCAACCAAGCATTCAGATGTACATTACTTACCTAAATAATGCATATGATTCCCAGCCATTGGGACATAGATGGGCTCTGTCATAAGTTTTCGTGTGCATTCAGATGTACATTCTCCTCTGAACGTGACCTCTGATTGTCCAGGGGGGATTGCTAGGTTCATCTGTCCGAGTGACATGAGTGAGCCATTATTCTTTCGTAAGTTGGGGGTGTAAAAGATCGTCATTCCTGAACTGTCCTTCCAGCCTGACACTTCGTTCGGGTTGTTCCAGTGAAACTGAAAAAGAGTGAAAATGAATATAACACACAGTGGCGAAGGGCGTTGCCGTTAACACTGGGAGGAAAACTAAGATGTGCTGGGTTGGTATGGTTTCACGGGTTCGGAAAGTTGTTGGCAAAGTTTGAAAGAACTGTTGATTTCTTGGTATCGGTGCATGCGTTTGTATAGTTGTTGGCAAGGTTGGAAAGAGCTTGTGATGTGATGGGTTGATATCGTTGCACGCGTTAGAATTGTAATTGGCACTGTTGGAAAAAACCACAATCCACCAGAGCTATTAATTCTACAGCGTATCTTGCTCGACATTAGATATTTCTTGATTATTACAATCCACATGAAAATACAATGAAACGCCATTAATTTGAACCTCCCTTTTGGGAAAATGTATATGTTCTATATATCACTGGAAGTGTGTGAAAGGTTTATCCTCTCTTAGTTTGATTCATTCAAAATGCACACAAAGATCGTAATGGAGCCTGTGTGAACTGCTTATTTGTATGGCACAGAATACGCTGTGTGCAGCTTTAAATAAGCAACAGTGTATATGAAAGAGTGTGAGTGAGTGAGTTGGGTTTTACGCCGCTTTAAGCAATATTCCGGCAATATCACGGCTGGAGGACACCAGAAATGGGCTTCACACATTGTACCCATGTGGGAATCGATCCCGGGTCTTTTGTGTGACGGGAGAACGCTTTAACCACTAGGCTACCTCATATATAGTGAAAGAAATTTGGTCACTAGTACCTCCAGAGCAATCCGAGTGTATTTTGATTTTCCAAAAACTAGTCCAAAGTTATCATTAAGGCATTCTCCAGGAGACCCAACTGTCCAGCTTCCGAGAGCTGCTGTGCATCCCTTTCCAGCATCCATGCCACATTTGTATGGTTCCGTTGGTAGTTCCTCTGCAAACAAAGATATATATAGATATATACAGGTCACCATTTTTAAGGAATTCTAGGAAGGTAATATTTCTGTACCTTTGTTGTTTCACTCAGAGCCACACTCAGCATCAGGACCCAATGGTTGATATTATGAGCAACGTTGGAGAACGATGAAACAATATAACGACGTTACCGACCTTGACCATCCTATCTCTAATGTCGCCACTTACGGCCACTATTCTTTACCTGAATCCCCAGACATTGCAAATCATAAAGAAAATGTTCCTATGTTGTGTTTTTTATAACCATCACTGCATAGCATACACTGCGTGGATTTGGTTTCAATTGAAGGCTGATTCGACTCACCTGATGTGTCAGAGCAGCCGTAGACTACGACGTGATGCATGACGTTGTCGTTGTCGATGAGAGGCTTGCTTCCAATGTAGTGGTAGTCCTGGTCAGAGGGGACGTCGAAGATCATGCAGATGTAGGTGGTGTCCTCGGCGGGCACGTCGGTTTCGGGGAAACGGATCGTGAAGTTCCTCACATCTGTGAAGGTGAGATGACGACTTAAGAACAACACTATGTGCATTATTTGGGTAGGTATTAGAGTGAGTGAGGTTCATCATATCTTTGAAGGCTGAATGAATGAATGAATGAATGAATGAATGAATGAATGAATGAATGAATGAATGAATGAATGAATGACTAAGCATACTTACCTGGCGGGTCCAGATATACAACATACCCTTTTGTTTCACACTTAAATCATGACAACGTGTCAACGATGAAAGCATTGCACATACATTCGGGAATTGAACTGAACGATTTACCTGGTGCGTTGAGAGCATCGCACTCCAGTTCTGACCCTTTACACGAAACCCACGCATTCTTCGCTTGACAGGCAGGGGAGTCAAAAGGGTCACACACACCTGGAATATATAGAAGGTCGTTCTGCATAAACCAAACTGGTATTATATGAACGTGTGCACATGCACAGATGATGAGTTCTATTTTGGGGTGTTATTCAGTCCTCAGCTAATAGTAATGTAGATTTGATGATCATAGTAACTTGAAGCGATTTAAAAGGTACTTATTGTTCAAAGTCACCAAATTCTTGCGAAAAAGATTCAATAGTTGTATTTATCATTGTTCGAAAACGAGATTTGCAGCGATGATAAGCGGATCCTGGCGCATCTAAGGGAGGAGATATATTCTAAAAGACTACAAAATAGTTCCCTGAGAGATAGTTTTACCTGGTAAAACAGATCAGGACTATGGAATCCTAGAAGGGACAATGCCACGTTGTCGCGCTTACAGAAAAGGGCAAAAAGTGTCAAAATTAACCAAAGTACAAGCGACCACGCGACATGTTGGCCTTTTGCGCTGTTTGAAGAATATATTTAATTCAACCATAGGGCGACTATGCGACATACTGAGCATATTTCAAGGTCAAAATATGCCGCGTTGTCGATTTGTCTCCTCGTATGTAAAATAAGCATTAAAATGCGCGACAATGCGACAACGCGATAATGTCCCTTCTAGGATTCCATACAGGACTGATGGCAGTGAAACTGTCTTTTCTATGCCTCAGTAATATTATCGCCTTATCACGGGAACCTGGGCACTTGTAAATAATTTTGACCACTGATTGGGTACTTAATGATCCACTTAGCCGAGAGTATTATGATGTCTTTCAGTGGCATTTAGAAGTTGTACATTGATGTCCAAGATATTTTTATGGATTAAACTTCTTTATAATTTCCCTCACGACGTTTCGAGACCATTCAAGGTCACCTGATGAAGGGACCTGGAATGGTCTCTCGAAACGTCGTGAGGGAAATTATAAAGATTGAAGTTTAATCCATAAATATATCTTGGAAAGCAGAGAGCAGTTGTAACCTATGTTCCCAGAATCACCAACTGCATATCAACACGGATGAAATCAATGTGATTTCTATTGCATACCTGGGTGAGTAATGTCGGTTGTCCGTGACGGGAGGTTACCACTGTCTGCAGTCCACACGCAGTTCGGGTCACCAAGCTCTTGACCGTTGGTCATACCGTCACCATCAGAATCTAAACGGCACAATTCTTGTGTCCACTTAAACCGAATATAAACCATTGTGAACAGAAATATGCTTCAAAGTACATTTTGCGACTGATGGTCAAGAGACGAATAAAGTTTTCTTAGACACAGAACCCTAGTCTTGTGTGTTACCACATAAGGATTTGGATATTTTGCTGAGACGTTTTAAATAGGATAGATCTGTCTTAAAATGCGTTGCGAAATAAGGATATGAACCTTTTGCTCAAGTGGTTTAAGGGGATTCATACATTGTATCCATGTGAGGAATCGAACCCAGGTCTTTGGCGTGACGAGCGAAGGCTTTAACCACAAACGTACCCTACTGATTCCCCACATATGTGGAATGTGGGAAGCCCATTTCTGGTTTGCTTCCCGCCGTGATATTGCTGGTAATATTGCTAAAAGCGCCGTATAACTAAATTCACTCACTCCCTTGAATCCCATCACGGATATGGAGATATTATGACAACTGTCTCACAAAATAGATAAATATTAAATATATATACCATGTGACCTTGAGAAGCGAAGTCTTTGCCAAAGTCGTTTCGGTTTCCTCCACCAAGAGCGTTGATGTGACCCACGCCATGCCAGTAGAAGTTGGCCCGACAGGGATGAGGGACCCGTTCGCCATTCGGAAGGCGCTTCCGGTATTCTCCATAACCCGACACACCACACGCCCCCAGAAGCAGCAGGGAAATTGTCAGTGCCCTGCGGAAACACGAGTGTGGCATTGTATTGGTAGGCAAATAAAAAAAGTAAAATAAAAAAACCCGATAGATAGATAGACAGATAGACAGATAGATAGATAGATAGATAGATAGATAGATAGACGTTGCGATATTTGTAAAGATCATGGCGATAACTCTATATGGAGTCTCAGATATATATGGAGACCTTGATGCTCACGAATGATGTTTGCTAAAGGTTCATGGTGTCTTTGCTCACTACGTTACTACTATAGGATATTCAAACACTGGACATACAGGGTGGAACAAACAGTTCATGTGTGGGTCGTATCAGAATTAAGCATTCCTTCAGTTAAATTTGTTTTTGTTTTTTTAGTTTGGGGTTTGCTGTTTACCGTCGCACTTGACAATAAACCAGCTATTTTGTGTTTTGACAATGATCAGGTAAACTGGTGGTTGATGCAATGAGCAAATCAACACTGACGTGGTAAATCGTTATGTTCCCTATTATGGCCGGCATAGCTGGAATCCTCACGGTGTAAATGGTTAAACTACGATTTGGTTTATTTCTTGTTTAACGACGCACTCAGCAATATTTCATTTATATGGGGGTGGTCTGTATATAAGCGTGTCTGGACCAGACAATCTAGTGATCAACAGTGTGAACATCGATGTACTCAGCTGGGATACGATGACATGTGTCAACCATATCAGCAAGCCTGACTACCCGACCCTGTTAGTCGCCTCATACGACAAGCATGGGTTGTTGAACACCAGCTGTAACCCGGATCTTCACGGGTCCTACCTAGATGGTAGCAATGTGGCAGTAATACGCTGCCATACCTGATATTTGTACATATGGCTCGCATATGCAAGTCGTGTCTGTCCTTCTAGCGTGTACACACTATTCAGCTCAAGTTTTTCGCAAGTATCCTCCTTCAGCCAAGTTGGGTATAAATAGCGCAGCAATTACCTGACGGCTTGTCAAATTAGAACGGGTTTCACATGTTAAACCATAATTATTGTGTAGGTTTACAGGCTACATTTACAGACCATTAAACTCAGATATATCATCTGGGTTTCCCTTTCATGAAAGGAAAGTTTTAGGTCTGTTTGTTGGTTAGCTATTGTGAAGTTATATGGCGGCGGTCAGTAAATAATCGAATCGTGACCAGACAATCCTGTGATTGACATCATCAGCATCGATCTACGCATTTGGGATACGATGACATGCATCAACCAAGTCAGTGACAGTTTGTCAACTTGACAGATCTGTATTGAGAAGATATGGTATTTGACTTATGACTTGTGAATTTGGAGAAACATTAAGCGCTTGACACTTGATTTACGTGTTGCTCCATGGGCATGTTACTCTGCGGTGTAACTCCTTGATATCTGGCACAGGAAGGTGATGGCATATTTCTGGCACAGGCAGGTGATGGCACATTTCTGTCACAGGCAGGTGATGACACATTTCTTGTACAAGCAGGTGATGCAATATCACCGATATTGACAGTGAGTGATGATGGGGCTTTTTTGTAGCTGCTGTTTTTAATTTTGAGTCAGAAATTCTGTTTTGAGGTAATTAAGGGTCATCCATACCCTCATATCAGCTATGCAGGTTTCAATGTTTGGACTCCACTCTGTCTGATGCGGTTCAGTGAATATGCACGACCTGTTTTTTGACATATGGCGAGCTTGACAGAACAGCTCTGCATATACAAGGAGACACACGTATGGTAACATACTGGGCTGGAATATTATCAGGAAAAACACCTAACCTTTCATACTTGTATAAATGGCTTTTTGAAGATTATTACAGAACTTGAACAAGTGGTTTTCTTCATTTAGAACCATCCTTCAGAAAAACCGGTCTTCTGTACCGTTGGATATGTAGACAGTGGCTCCTCAAAATATCTCCAATCGACTGGATGTATGGTCGCTCAAAAGTAGAGGGCCCAGTACTGAACCTTGAGGCACTCCAACAGCAATACATACACACATACCAACATATCAACATACATATCAACATACATATCAACATACATATCAACATACATATCAACATACATACATACAACATACATATCAACATACACATACATACATACATACAACATACATACATACATACATACATACATCAACATACATATCAACATCCATATCAACATCCATATCAACATCCATATCACACATACACACATCAACATACATACACACACACATACATACATACATATCAACATACATATCAACATACATATCAACATACATATCAACATACATATCAACATACATACATACACATACATACATACATACATACATACATACATACATACATACATACATACATACATACATACATACATACATACATACATACATACATACATACATACATACATACATACATAGTGTTCAGTGTTGCAATACGGTTTTTCAACCGGCAACAGCAGAAGTAGCAGAAAACAGTGTACACAGATAAAACACAGAATAAAAGTTTGCTGTGTTGGAACCGTGGGAGTTATTAATCTATACCGACATTTGCAGCGGTGACAGGGATAAAGCAACACTCACCCGCTCATGGCTGTGCCAGTGTAAGAATTGACACACATTCAACCCACCTGTACCCCTTGCACACACGGATCTCGTTGTAGATAACTACAGCCCCGTGAATTAGGTCTGGCAAACATCACGTGACACGAACACACAGGCCACAACTCGGAAACACTCTCTCGTGAGTATTGGGACTCAGACAAGAGGTATTTCAAGCGGAGAGAGACGCTTTTGTTCCGTGATGTCACATTGGCTCTGACTAATACGACATTGCGAAAGTCTTGGTATTACGTTTACCCTATATTTCCCCCTCAGATTGTGTAACAACTTTTAGGTAGTCACATGCTTTTTCGTGATTGAGAAAGGACGACATCTACACATAGAACAAGAAGACAGACTTGTGTACCTAATGTCTACGTTTTGGAATTTCAATTGAATATCACCTTTCGCTTGTATGTGGTGCCTATAAACATCTAAGAAGCATAAATATCATTCTAATCCTCGATACAGTAAATTTATTGAATTGATGTCCTCTGAATGTAAATGCGCACATTTATCATTCTTTATTTTTCTGTATTTAAACAGCATTCATCACAAACCTGCTGTCCACGTATAATTCTTTTTTAAGTGTTGTTTCCAATCAGTATGTAGACATTGTCATTAGCCTATGTTCTGTGGGCTTACTTCAAGAAATAAACATATATATGTTTTGTGGGAAAATGTATGTCAGAGATCAGTCACTGGCTCAGACATTCGAGTTAAGATTTCTTCCGCTCATACAGTGATGAGTGGGTTTAGTTTTACGCCGCACCCAGCAATATTCCAGCTATATGGCGGTGGTCTGAAATTAATCGAGTCTGGACCAGACAATCCAGTGAGCAACAGCATGAGCATCGATCTGCGAAATTGGAAACCGATGACATGTGTCAACCAAGTCAGCGAGCCTGACCATCCGATCCCGTTAGTCGCCTTTACGACAAGCATGGGTTACTGAAGATCAATACTCTAACCCGGACCTTCACGGGTCTCCGCTCATACAACCACCTTCATATTGAAAGTTGGAAACTCCAGACAACAGGGTTGACCATTTGTCGTAAGGTCGCGCTGTCTTAATACTTTGCTTTAAATAATGATGATAACTGAAAAGAGCGACAGTGCGACTCTTTTCAAGTTGAAAATATGTTGCGTGTGAAAAAGCCTAAAATGCACGACACCGTTATACTGGTAATGGCGCGAATTGTCACCCTTTCATTTAATGGTGTGCGCCTACAGGTTTTAACGATTTTTGGCATGCAAATATATGGTAATGCTCGTTTTAAACTCTAGTGTCCTGTATTTGTTCTATTTTTTCTGAAAATAAAACACAGCAGGGAATATGGGTTGCCTGTCTCAGAAAATAGGCTCATTTCGGTATGCGTAAGAGTGAATTTTCCCATGACACAGCCAACCCAGTCCCTCCATATTGACGGTAGGGTAGCCCAGTGGTAAAATCAAAGACCCGGGTTCGATTCCCCACATGGGTACAATGTGTGAAGTCCATTTCTGGTGCCGTGATACTGCTGGTATGTTGCTAAAGGCTAAACTAAACTGTCTCTTACTGTCCCTTCATAGTTCATAAAAAGTTGTTGGAGATGAACGTAAATGAAACATAAAAGCAAACAGTTTTTTAGTGCTGATGAAACTAAACCTTACAACAAGTGAAAGGATTTCTACAGTAACTATGTGTCTATTTTTTACAAGCGAATTTACAAGTGAAAACAAATTCAGTTGACCAATTTGAGAGTTATCCCCGACTTAAAGGGGGACTCACGTGTTAGACGTCAAGTCTACATCAATCTGTTGCTTTTTTAATGACATGCATGAAACATTGTATCTATGTAATTGACTATCCATAAGATTATTAGTCGGTATATAATCATACATATAACAAAATCAGATTGAGACTCACCCTCAGTGAATCAGTTTTACGTCGCTTTTAGCAATATTCCAGCAATATCAAGGCGGGGGACACCAGAAATGAGCTTCACACATTGTACCTATGTCTGGAATCGAACCCGGGTCTTCGGCGTCATGAGCAAACGCTTTAACCACTAGGCTAGCATACCGTCCCCCTTTCATGAAGAGAAGGAGTCGGATTAGAACCGACGCAATTTAGGGTATGTTGGTGATGGGATCACCGCGGGGCAGACTAATGTAACAATGCCGTTTAATGGTTACCGTTCAATGTAACTACAGAGCAGCGAGTGTCGGGTGTTAGATCACATCCCCTTGAAGTAGGTTTGATAAAGAGGTGACTGAGGGTTCTCCATATTTGCTGGCATACTTGCATTTCTAAAACAGACTAAATCCCCCATTGTTCTAAGGATTAGTACGGCCCACTGGTTTTACTCCCTAAACAATATCTGCAGGCAAAAAGAGAACACGCCGTTATACATTACTGACGTAATGTGTTTGGTAATGATTTGGTTTTCTAAGAACACAATAGTAATTTTACTTGTATACGAAATAAGTAATATTATAACTCACGAGGAGCACATTCTGAGAACAACCGGTATATTAATGAATGCTACCGGCAAAATTGGACAATTAAAGTTTTCTCAAAGGACGGATTAAATACGAACTCGAACCAAGTAACTCCCAATTGACACCTTGTACTTGTGAGAACAAAAGATGTCTTAATAAATTCCATCGACTTACCAGGACATTTTACCCTTTTCTCAAAACACTGGTTTTCAATGAGACATTCATATTTTGTGAGGACTATTTCACCCCTATACAGAATGTAAATCAATAAAGACTAGTATATTCATGAGGATCTAATATGATGCATTTTCATAGACAATATACCAGTATCCAGGCAGATTCACATGAGCGTTGATGTAACACAACTGTATAACTCTTGACGATCTGTGTGTTATAACGATCCGATTCAACAGAACAAAATTTCAAAATTTTACTCACCCAGTCATTTGTGCGGTATTAAACGAATGATCACAACATACAACCTGCACCTCTATATATGATTACGACTCATGCTAATCACGTGGTCAACTGTGACAATCGCGCCAGACCTTAATGTAAAACGTATTTGGCATGTTGTTCCGGTACTGAGCCGGATTTTGTTGAAGACGATATTCTTGAATATGTAGATAATGATAACTCTACAGTGTATCAGTTCCTACTCGACGTACGAGCTTCATCAGACAAAGTGTTAAACAACTTTAGAAAATGTTTGATCAATTTATGTAGTGTCATAAATATACATTTTCTGAATGGAAGATGTGGGTCAGTCTCAGAGGTTGGTGACTGCACGTTTATTGGCAATCAAGGTGCAAGCGTCGTACATTACGTAATCTGTTCAGCTAGATTGTTTGAGGTATGCTGTAATTGTAGCATAGTGTCACGCACTGGATCGTCACATCTCCCCGTCATGGCTAGCTTACCTACGCTCTGTACAGAGTGAGCCCGTGCAAGCTGACCATTGTAATGAGCAAGACTTGCTTTATTAGACTGACTGACTGAGTTTGCTTTTAGCAATATTCCAACGATACGGCGGGGACACCAATTTATGTGAGGACTTGTTGAGCAACGAGTGTGTTTCTTTATTAGAAAAGACTGTTGGCGAAGTGCTACACAATATAGACAACAGTGTTAATTACATGTCAGAGGCCTTATACACGGCAGCAAGTGATATGAAAAGAGTGTGTTCTTCTAATAAGTCTAGCCAACAGTGGTTTGACCATGAATGTGAGCTACTATAAAAAGAAATATGTAAATATTTAAACAATTTTAGGAGGAAAAAAGGATAATATTACTCTCTACATGAATACGATATTAGTAGAAATGATTTAAACAGTATTTTATTTCCATTAATGTTTACATTTTTCATAATACACGACATAACAAAATGGAAATAGGATTAGCAAACAGGCCATATGGCCTATGTCAATGCTTCTCCGCATATAGTTCGTTATTATCTTGACTTAATTAATTCTATGGAGCAGACATTAGGACATTAATGAATGAATCAAACCAAATAAAAATAAAGAAAAGAAAAGAAAGAACAAGATACCAAGTGCATTTTATGTATATAGGTTGTTACTTGAATTCCGTTAAGCGGTTGACGAAATGAATATAACAGTGTATGCAGAGAAAAGAAAGGGAAGCAGGAAAAACTCGAACATTGTGTACGCGATTCTAAGCAGTTTGGGGCCACTCTTAAAGGGCTGAATACTAATTGTTGTTCACGAAACAATATACCAATCGAGGATTGGTTTTATCATTTCAAGGAACTATTTTCAACCTCTACAGGGAACAAGGAGAGTTTTTGTGTTACCTGTGAATTGAATGAATTTGATAAGTAGTTTTGCCAATTAACTTCAGAGATTCTTGATTCGCCTATAGCAAGAAATGACATTTCAGAAAGTATTGCAAATTTAAATAGTAATAAATCTGCCGGAGAAGTTAACTTGATTCCTGAATTCTTCAAATATTCATCCGAAATCTCCCTTCCCTACCTTGAAATTCTTTATAACGTTATGCTTGAAAAGTCTTACTTTCCAGATCCATGGACTTTGGGGATATAATTCCCTTGCACAAACAGAGATCAACTAATGACACCAACAATTATAGGAGTATAACTCTTTTGAGTGTTTTCAGTAAGATTTTTACCAGTATTATACACAGACTTTAGCATATTGGGCCGATTCCTTTGATAAGATAGATGAAGCACAGGCCGGTTTCAGGCACAGGTACTCTACAACTGATAATGTATTTATTTTGCAGACACTTGTGCAGAAATATTTTCACGATAGGGAGAGAAAATGTATGCCATATTTGTATATTTTGCTAAAGCGTTCGACTCCGTTAACAGAAACATGCTGTGGTCCCTTTGTTAATTTCAAGGTATCAGTACTAAAATTGGTAAATTATTATACTGCATATATCACAACGTCAGGGCTTGTGTTCAAACAATAACAACCTATCTGATTCCTTCTGCTGTAACTTTGGGTAAGACAAGGGTGTATACTGAGTCCATTTCTGTTTTCGTTCTTCATCAATGAAGTATCGCTACAAATATATGAAAACTGTAACGAGGGCATCCAATTACATCCAGAAACTATGAAGCCTTTTCTACTCTTTTTTGCTGATGATATTGTTATGTTCGCGAGGACAGTACCTGGACCTCAAAAGCTAATAAATGAACTTGAGTACTAAAAATGGAAATTGAATGTCAATATCGATAAGACAAATGTCATAGTTTTCAAAAATGGAGGAAAATTATCAAAACGGGAAAAAGGTTTTATAAAGGTGAAAGATCGGAGGTTGTAAAAAGTTACAAATACTTGGGCGTATTTTTTACAAATCGACTAACTTGGTCATTGCACTGCAACAAAGCCTCAAGGCAGAACAAACAGATTCTAATGGGCATTTTGAAACTACTAAAACCGTTTGCAAACATTATCTTTGACACCTTTTTCAAAGTCTTTTACACTAAGATTAGTCCTATTCTACTCTATGGTGCAGACGTATGGGGTCAAGAAATCTATGACACACTAGAGAAAGTACATGTACATGCGTGCAAGAGATTTTTAGGAGTAAACTCCAACACCCCAAATGTTACAGTTTATGGGAAATGTGGGAGATACCCTATGTATAAATTTGGTTACATAAAGGTAATAAAATATTGGATAAGATTGCTTAAAATGCCAAGTACCAGATTACCCCCAAAATGCTACAACATGATGATGCTTTACGATGATAGAGGTTAAAATAACTGGACCTCTGGTGTCAGAGAAATACTTCAGTTTTGCGGCTATGATTATATCTGGAGAGAGCGAAATGTTACAGCACCAGAGCATTTTATATATGATTTAACTCAAGGGCTAAAAGATAATCTAAATTTGTACTCGTCACTATTTTTAAGCAACAAGTTAAACCATTACTCCTGTTTTAAATCATTCATCCTTACAGAAATTTGACATTTATCTGGCAGACATTAATAAAAGCCACAAAACCCTTGTCATCACTATCCTAAGGAATCTCTGTGATCATTGTACATGTACTATCGCTCACAATACGCGACGGCGGCTTTGTAAAATTTCTCTCTGAAAAAGGTTTGAAAAGTAAATACGCTCTAATGCGTACGCATGTATTCAAAGAAATGAAGTTTAGTAACAATATTCTTTCATGTATAGCCAAACACTTGTAGAGAAGGCGAGCATTTTGCCAGTGAGATTCCGTGGGAAATGCTGCATAGTATTTACATAACGCACAAACTGTTTGATCGGGGCCTCAGGTGCTTATTACAGCTTTGTAATTTACATAATATTGTGTAACACAGGTCAGGCCGAGAGTGGCGGGGTGGGGGTGAACTGATGGGTTTTCCATTGTTTCCCACAGTGATATGATAATCATAATTATTTATTATCATGGACATTTATAAAACGCCTGCATCCACGCACTTGTGCATGCTCAAAGCGCTGAAACATTATTACCCAAGGTCATCCAAGCTGCCTGTGTGGCGCTACAAGGTTAACAGTCACATGACTTATCCGACCGGGTACCCATACACTGCTGGGTGACCAGAAGCAATTATGAACAAACACATTTGCCTAAAGAGAAATGCTAGAAACTCTCAGGTGTCAAGTTGCCGAATACGGTCACCCATCCAAGGACTCTCCGTGACCAACGTTGCTTACCTTCAACTTATTTGTACCCGTGATCTTAGAATTGATCTTCAGTAACCCATGCTTGTCGTAAAAGGCGACTAACGGGATCAGGTGGTCAGGCTCGCTGACTTGGTTGACACATGTCCTCGGTTCCCAATTGCGCAGATCGATGCTCATGCTGTTGCTCACTAGATTGTCTGGTCCAGACTCGATTATTTACAGACCGTCGCCATATAGCTGGAATATTGCTGAGTGCGGCGTAAAGCTAAAGTCACTCACTCACACAACTTATTTGTGACCTGGGCTCTATGCATATGACCACACACCCCAGACACCATATAATTTGTTTATAATGTCAGAAAAGCACAAGTTAACCGACCGGTATATCCCCGGCATCGTTACATAAATACACATAACCCAGTAGATGATTAAATAATACTAGTGAGTGAGTTTAGTTTTACGCCGCTTTTAGCAATATCCCAGCAATACGACGAAACTGTCTTCACGCATTGTACCCATGAGGAGAAACCAACCCGAGTCTTCGGCGTGGAGAGTGAACGCTTTAATACCCACTAGGCTTGTTAGCCTTGTTAAAACGTTCGCTCGTCACGCCAAAGACCCAGGTTCGATTCCCCACATGGGTACAACGTGTGAAGCCCATTTCTCGTGACCCCCGCCGTGTTGTTGCTGGAATATTGCTAAAAGCGCTGTAAAACCACACTTACTCACTCACTCGCTGGGTATCGTCACTTTTGCAGACACTCACCCCACACCCATACATATCCACACCTTTACAATCCTGCAACCGACGCTCCGTGGCGCTGTTGCATTACGCAATAAAGGCCATTCTAGTCATAGCCTCAGGTTACGATAAGATTCGCGAGTCATAACTCAATGAAAACCTTGAATGTTACCAGAGGCAGTCAAACATACTCAAGTTGTAATTCATATACAATACGAAACAACATTATGTACCGATGCCTACTTATGTATTATGTAGTTATGCCTACTTATCTATATGTAATATCTGCAAAGAAAGAATGGTCAATGTAACACCGACTAAGGCCCTATGCCAAACCTGCAAATACTGTCTATTTATGTATGCCTTATATATGTGAATATCTGTTCATAATTATAATGTCATGCAAACATGTGCTGGGAAATAAAACGTTAACATAAAAAAAAAAAGAAGAGAAAGCCGGACTTTCAATCTTCGACTGCTTTGTACTAAGAGACGTTAAAATACGACTCTTGCTGTTTCCCTGCCTGTCACTTATAGTCAAACACTAAAGTTCCCAATATATGACAATTCGTATCGCAATAAGGGTACCCGAGTCGCAATATTATAAGTTGTATGCTTCTCTCGAGGGTAATACTGTCTGATGTACGCCTCTTTGTAGCAGTGTCACCCGAGCCGGTAAGCGTATTACCCGAGGGCCTCTCCACTGGATTTTTAACATCAGTAAAACGTATTCTGACATTCATAAAACTGCTATAAAAATTGTTAATTATAAGTTTCAGCTGAGTGTGCAAACCACACCATGTATAAAATAGCTTAAATACAGCAGTGAAAGTCAGTAAAATAAATCTGTACAAAGTGAACACAAAACAGGTGATCGAACGGTTTTCGAACTCCGGGCACTGCATGCGTCATATTATGACGTCATACGATTGTTAGCGCTTCAGCTTCTCGGCGGAGAGCTTGGCGGTTACCGTGGCAGCGGGTAATATTTTTTCCAGTTGTCACCCTCCTGGGGGTGTGACACGGAAATTGTTAAACCGTTGACCAATGAAATTAAAGTATTTACATGAAGGTAAGATAAATTGCAATACAGTTTAGTTGCCAATACACAGCCCTACCGCATTAGTCAGCACAAAAGCAAACTCTCACTCACACATGCGTACGCACACACGCAAGCACGCACACAAACACATTGGTATAAATGTTATCAGGGTTATGTTCATATATGCGAGCAAGACTATTTATTTCAACAATTACAACACATGACACCAAGGACTATTCGTGGCATAATTACTTAGATCCATGTTCATCATGTATGCGCGCAAACACGCACACACACACACACACACACACACACACACACACACACACACACACACACGCACGCACGCACGCACGCACGCACACACACGCACGCACACACGCACACACACACAGAGAGAGAGACACACACACACACACACACACAGACACACACCATGACACTGGAATAATGTTCAAAGCTGATAGTTCCAAAGTCAACTAAAAATATATAATGAAAACTTCAAATTTGGAATGGGAACTTTATCAAAAGTAAGTGCAGATTTAGTTGAACAATCGATTCAAATTACATCGTAGGTTTGGAACGCGGCTGTGTGAGAAAAACCTATAAGATAGATTTGGAACAATTGCTCACCCCTATATGAAAAAAACTAACACTGCCACTGCGGTCAATGCCAAAAATGCCATTAAAAAGTTTACAGTTTAGTCGAAGTTGGGACCTCGTCTAAGGTTCATTATAGCTGTATATATTTTGTCTCTGGCCAGTCATGAGTGTCGCCCTTTTATAGATAAAAGAGACGGTGGGGTAGCCCAGTGGTTAAAGCGTTCGCTCGTCACACCGAAGCCCTGGGTTCGATTCCCCACATGGGTCCAATGAGTGAAGCCCATGTCTGGTGTCCTCCACCGAGATATTGCTAAAGGAGGCATAAAAGTAAACACGCTCACTCTCAGCAAACAGGCAAATTGCAAATAACGACATTGGAGTCGAAATGTCTTCAGGAATGTGTATTGACATATTTCGAGTACAATTGTCACAAAACACTTCCTAATAGGAGTGAAATACCATAATATAATTGGTGATACTGAGGCAGGCTGCAGAGAAACTACACGCCGTTGTTGCGAGATAACGGACTGGAAATAATCTGGACCAGTCAGTGGCAACACAAACATCTTTCTCCGCGATGGGATACGATGTCACGCCGGGTCGTCCACCCTGAACACCCTATCCCGTCATTATTTACTACACGCATGGATTGCTGAGGATCAGATCTAACCCGGATCTTCGCGTGTTTCATTATGTCCATTACAGATACCTGTTGAATGGGGCGTATTAACCTGATTCGCTTGACATACTGGTATTTCTCAGGTAAGTAACCACATGCATTAAGCATTAATGCACTGTAGCGGCAAATGAATAAAATTTCGGTCAGATGTGTTTTACAACTAATTCATTAGATAAATTATTTTCACTCATGCTAGCTATCGATATTTCTTCCCTCTGGTATTTGTAACCTACTTCAGAGTAGCATAGGCTGGGACGTCTTTTAATACCAAAATTTACAATGTCATGAAGTTAGGCTCAAATTGTCTGGCATCGCATGTTGGTAACTCCTGAGGCACATCTCACAGTAAGCCGTAGAGGCAGTTCAGTTTTAATTAAGTAAATATTAACTTAAAGTGAGTAAGGCAGTCTTTAGCGGATTGATGATTGATGTGTGTGACAGGCTCCCAGTATTAAGCCCGAACTAACCACGAACGTATGAACGCAAGACAAGGGAAGGGTGACAGTAGAGTTTAGGCGTGCCAGAGAGAGCCTTGAAGACGACCTGTCGCGTAAGCATCATAACACTACGTTCCGGGTAACCGCCTTCTCTGTCGTCGTATTGCTGTCTGAGCGCGTCGTATTGCTAATTCAGTAGGTATTTCCAAGGAGAGAGTATATTCACAGAATCACAGAACCATGAACTGCTTTGATCTCGCTCTGTTTGAAGCTGATTGAGAAGGGTTCTTGCAACGATCAGTGAATACGGATGTTAGTAAATAGATGAATCTTTAAGCAATGACTGTCAAATCATCGGAAGGGGCATGGCCCCAAAGTTATGTGATGCCGACAGTGTCACCATGGTGCACCCTCTTCAAAAATATATTATTATATTATTTTCAACATAATAAAAACCTTATTTAGAAAATTATCTTTTGCTCAGGAAACAGTAATCAATTCCTTTACTAACATTTAGAACGCATTGACGTATAGAACTTCAAAGCAGTTCCTACAATCACATTTGCATATTTCTTAGATCTCGATAACACTGTCCATTTTGATGATTATATTTACATCTCATTATGCTTACAAATTCGTATGACAGAAAAGAGACGTAACAGACAAAAGAGATAATAGTACAGGCATCCTTCCTTGTGAATGGGAATAGAGAATATTGAAATTTCGCTTTCCCGGGCCGACGCCGTAAATTTACGTACAGACACACTTACTGTAAGATAAAGATATACATCAATCATAATATATATTCGCCCACTAAATAAATAAATAAATGAATGAATGAATGAATGAATGAATGAATGAATGAATGAATGAATGAATGAATGAATAAATAAATTAACAAGTGATTTCTGCAGGTGTATAAGCAATAAATATATCAAAGATGAGTCCAAAAACTCTTGCCAAAACTCCTTTATCTGCACAAGATCTTTCGCCGTTCAAGATCTGGACATATCTTTTATGCAGCAAAATACGTTTAGGAACACAAGATTCTTCCAATTTTATTTAAGTTAATGTAATGTAATCAATTGCAATGATACGAAAGAATTGGAAAAGACGATAATCAACGATGTTTTACAATGAGATAAATAAGATGGTGTTGGCAATATTACCAACCAATTCGCGGTGGAATTGAACACATTTGTTTCTCTGCACGTATGTGTAATCCTTATGTTTTCATAGTCTAGGTTTTAGAGACAGTCATGGTCGAAGCGATGGTTTTGTTCTGAACGGTGTAATTCAAAGAACACATCTTGGAAAGACTTCAATCTAGGTTTAGATTGACGTTTAGTGTCCGTTTGTCTTTATTCGACATGAATGTTCATTTATCTCCAATACACCATGTGGACGCTGCAGGGGCTGAGTGGGCTAGATCGCCGACATAATGAGCTGGCGATTAGATGCCTCGATCTGAGAGTGTGGGTTCCAATTCCGGTTTTGACTCAACCATACTAATAGCAGAATTTGTACTTTCGTGAGAAAATGTGATCCTAAATATAACATGATTTATTTATTTCATTTATCTCATCCACCATGGTTTATATATCCCATACCGTCCAAGCCAAATACATTCAATTACACATTTTCCAATGGTTATATACTGTTTCAAGAATGTAAAGTACCGTCATAACACGATGACATATTTTCATTCAATTCTGCCTTTCGGGAACAAGATAATATTGTAGGACTGAGTCCAATATACCCCATTGATATCATTAGTACACGTGTTCCTGTGCTCCTGGGTTTCTTCAGTGAGTGAGTGAGTAAGTATGGTTTTACGCCGCTTTTAGCAATATTCCAGCAATATCACGGAGGGGGCACCTAAAATGGGCTTCACACATTGTACCCATGTGGAGAATCGAACCCGGGTCTTCGGCGTGACGAGCGGTCGCTTTAACCACAAGACTACCCCACTGCCCCGGGTTTCTTCAAGGTTACTTTCCGTCGACATTAAGTTGTGATTCACAACGCCACACCACTTTACTTCGTCACCTTTGAATGAATTCCTTTCACCAAGTGGGAATTCAAAAATATACACGTTATTGTATTGAAGTTAAACGTCGACCAGTATTGAGCAATTACACCGTCGTTCATTTGTTGTTAAATAGAATATGTGTATTTACTTCAAGGCTTCATCGCTTCTACACAGAATTTCAAATCCTTAAGTTCAAAGCAAGTATTGTTCAAAATATTAATGATAAGTGCATTTATAATGCGCTAAACTACATTCACTAGGTGAAATGCTCATTGCGCTTACTATCAAAGCGCAACACATTACCCGGATAACACAAGCTGCCTGTGAGACGCTAGAAGGTTAATAGTCACATGACTTACACAACTTGTTCGTAAAGTCATAGAATGATATATAAGGTGATGAATAGAGCTCGCCGAGAAATCTCCATTGTAGGGACAATGCGCATAGCCGGCTTTGGTGAGACCGACCATGTATGTATCCTGTACAGTAGTCTATAACAAAGGCTGTCCGGTCTCCAAGCTGGATTCCATTACATTTTCTGTGTGCCCACATACGGCTCATTTTACTTACATCGAGGGCAACATTCCACATTGTCAATACTAAGCACAAGCGAGCGCAGGGTCCTCTCTTTGTATATTTCAGAGCTGTGTTTTGGGGCAGTTTTATGGTGATGATTATTTTGTGTGTAAGAACGAAGGTGATTTGTCTGTAACGACAGCAGATAAATTATATCGCATTAAGTCCTGTTTCTAGATGTGCTTATTTGCTTTAGGTTGGTTGAACAGTATTTCAAATATAACGTGTCATTTCCAGTCACGTGATAAGGGAAAAGCTGTACATTAGAGTGAGTGAGTTTTATGCCGCTTTTAGCAATATCCCAGCAATGTCACGACGGTTGACACCAGAAATGGGCTTCCCACATTGTACCCATATGGGGACTCGAATCCAGGTCCTCTGCGTGACGAGCGAACGCTTTAACCACTAGGCTAAGACGGCCCCTTGTGCATTAGACTAATTGTTTGATGGGCATTCTAGAAGTTGGTGAGTCAAAAATGAAACATACAACTTTATGGATGACAACTCCTTGTATATTGCATTGAGCGACGTTTCGATGTAGATTCTTACATCGTTATCAAGCTAACCAAAGGTGAGACTAAATAAAAAAATTCTTATTTAAGAAGCACAGAGGAACAAAACCAGCTTAATCTCTTTTTTAAGTTAAACTGACTCAATTCTTGACGAAATTTCTTTTTCAAGTTTGAAAAGTATTTCGTTCGTCTCATAGCCTGCATTAGCCCACTCTGTTTTATCATTGTAAATTTGTGGGGCGGTGGGGCAGCTTAGTGGTCAAGCAGTTTGATCGTCACGCCGAATATCCGAGTTCGATTCTCAACATGGGCACAGTGTGTGAAGTCCATTCCATGTGACCTCCGTCGTGAGATTCCTGAGATATTGCTACAAGCGGCGGTAAACCTTACCCACTAAGACCAAGTGTGAGACAGGGATGCATTTTGAGTCCGGAAGTTTTGTTGATAGTTTTCCTTGTCTGTTTTTGGTTGGAATAACGGTTACGTTTATTAAACTATGCGGCGCATAACGTTCAAACAGCAGCAGCAGCAACAACAACAAGAGGAAAAATACTGAATAAAGCTCTTTAATTGCAAAATAGGTAAGGTCTGGCGTGCACAAGGCGATCTTAGCGCTTTAAGTCTATGTGAAAGAAGGCATCGTCGCGCAAAACGATCTGTACGAGTGGTCCCAGATGAATACGGTCGCATCATTGTCATATATCAAATGAATATTAAAAAGTAAACGTACAGTTAAACTACAATTGGGCATGGTATGACTACTTTCTGTGCATGAAATTGAGGTGAATTCAGAATATTTGTAACACCCATTTCTTGTGAAAAGCATTATTGAACATAAGACTGCTAAACTGCACACGCACACATGCATGCACGCCCAAACACAATTTCTATTCGAACTATCAATTCTTACCTGAACATGATCATTTGAATTAAAAACTATTAGTGTTTTTCTGAATCATATTTCATACGTACTGTTTCGACTATGAAATAGAAGCGACAGAACCACAAGGAATTTGTTAAAAGCAGAGTCGATTGTACAATAGGGAATATTTTATAAGTATACATGCATATTTGTTTCAGCAGTTTTACAGCTGTTCGATGTAGTTTGTAAACAATCGAGTCTGGACCAGACATTGCAGTGATTGTCATCATGCGTTACGATGTGTTTATGAGTCACTGTGAAAGACAGGACTGAAATGGTAGCCTTGAGGAGTGTTGAGAAATTTCGCAACAACGACGCTTGTTTGTCATCTCTTTTGTGAGTCTGTACTCGTGTGTACTGAACCGGGTGTGTTTAACGACCTGTGTGTGTCTAGATCTGAAATGCTTAGTGGCTGTTTTGGAACAGTGCCAGCACAGTATATAAGTCACAACACAGGTACAGGCATACTATCGTAGAAGCCAAACAAACATATATGAGCGGAGGTGTGCCGGGTTACAAAACAGTCAGTATCCAGGCTATAGAGTATGGTGGACCTGTGTAAGAGTACATGGCCTCACACGTGAATAACTTCGCCCTTGACAAGTGGCTTGTCTGATCAAAACAGGATTATTTGCAGGAATCTTAGATGAAATGATACTAATTAAGACGTGACGAACTTTCACCCACTCGCTTACTCGGATAAATGTTACTCGATTATTAACGAACAACCGTGACACAGCTGGAATCTTGCGAAATATGTGACGTTATAATCAAGCATGATTAATAATTTGTGTTCAATGAAAAGAGCGAGTGAGTATAGTTTTACACCGCTGTTAGCAATATTCACGCAATATCATGGCGGGGACACCAGATATGGGCTTCACACATTGTACCCATGTGGGGACTCGAACACAGGTCTTCGTCGTTTAGCCACTAGACTACCCCGACGCCCCTCAATGAAAAGAGAATATTATCATTAAACGTGACTTCAAAAATGGGGAAAATGTCTGTTTAAAAAAAATCTGAACATTTCTTATGCCCAAATAGTGCCCAAAAGAATAACGTGACCAATATTAGCGTCTATCAAAGTGAACGAGTGTGAGACATGGGCTTTACACTTTGCACCTCTGAGGGAATCGAACCAGGGTCTTCGGCTTAACGACCGATCACCTTAACAACTAGGCTATCTCATCGCAGCTTGTCAAAGACAGCAGCTGTTATTATAGTTTGTTACGTGAAAACAAGATATTGGCCACCTTTGTATTAACCTGACAGCCACGTGCACCTGAACCGAGGCATTGAGTTCATTTCCTAGACAGTGGTTGAAACAGTCCATGGCACCGAACATAGACAAATTGGACATTTGTCATTAATTCCCTGTTGAGAATATCGCCTATATTGACAATGGCGACCATTTTGAATATGTTCATTGGATGTTCGTTTTGTTTCTATGTTAAGAATTGACGCTTATTGGGACAATGGTGGCCATTTTAACTTTGGGCAGCCATGTTGGATGTTCGGTTTGTTAACGTGATTTTCTCAACAAAGATAATAATAATTGGAAATAGTTGCGTATATCATCATTTGAAGAATCTCGATATATTTTACAATATTTTATATATTTTACAATGTATTTTTTCAAATATAAACTGTTCCGTGCCCTGAACGTTACCATTTGCTTAATTTGCATCTGAGATATGTGCTTCAGCAATATACTCATGCCAATAATGGTTGTCAGCCCCCTCCCCACCCCAACACACACACACACCCCACACACCTCACACCCCCACCCCACACCCAATCTCCAATTAAAAATTTTGAAGGGGTTGACAACCATTATTGGCATGAATATATTTGTTTAAGAATTTTCAGTGATACCGTTTGAGCTGCATATCTGGTTACAGCCCAGCAAACATGACATAACAGGGCCAGTAACGGCTCCCTTCCTCACTTATAACTTCAGTAACGGCATTAAGTATTAACCTAAATGGCCCTTTATGTATTTTACAGTACTGTCTTAACTGTATTGTTTTAATACTGGCCCAGTCGCAACATCACAGTTTGTTTCAAGGCATAGTGTAACGTTACTGGGCCAGCATGCTGCAAACAGTATAGGACAACGTTACTGGTCGGGTACTGGCACAGTAATGAAATACGGTACGGGGCCATTAAAGGGCCACTACAGAACCAGACCTTACATGGTGCATTGTGGGTAAATTGAATTGCATTATGGGTTAAAATGTGCCTGTCATTTAATCGTCTGCTAGAGGTGAGGGGTTGAGGTGTCAGCAAATCATTTGGCCAAATATGCAGATATTCTTTGAAAACAACATACAAATCATATGTAACTTTAAGCCTAATATAAAGGTGGACTAGAAAAGGTCTGTTACCATTAAATCATCTGGCATTTTATACTTGGGATAACTTTAGGAGTAGTAGATTATACTACTAGATTATTAAGTGCAGTCGTACAATTGTTTGTAAGTAGACTGACATGCTCAAATTGTTCTCAGTGCAATTTCACAAGCATTAATCACGCCTACTTAAAATCATTTCAATATACACGTTAGTGTTATCATGTGTTCATTTTGATCCATCTTGTATAAGTTATTTAGGCTTTCACCTTATTCTAAAATGTTGTTACCCAGTTTTGTAAATAATTGTCTTGACAGCCTTTTAAAAATGTTACCGTCCTAATACCCTGCAACTTTACTTAGTGACCTAAACATCTCATATAATATAATAGTCAACCCGACAAAATGTGAAAGCATCTGTTTCTCTCCCCAAGTGAAAGTATCATCCCATAACTCCTTCGTAAGCATCGACAACAACTCCATCAAGCCTGCCAATGTCGTCAAGCACCTAGGATTCCATCTAAACTGGAAACTGTCTCCAACTGACGCTTTTGATAATGCATGTAGAAGAGGAAAAGCATCCTTTCATTGCATCATTGCGGCTAACTCACTGCAGCTAACCTTTTTAAAAAAATAGTCCTGCCCTCGATGTTATATGGGTGTGAACTATGGAACAACATCAGCAAGACCGACCTAAACAAGCTTGTGACAACTTGGAGCTATTTTGCCAAAAGGATTCAAGGTTTCCGAAAACAGACAAGAACGGACATGTCTCTTAGCATGCTAGGCTGGCACTGCATCGAAGCTGAAATAGACAAGAGAAAGCTGATGTTCCTCCACAAACTATGTTCGTTAAACTCCAGCACCGTATCTAGGCACCTCTTCAACATCAGACTATTCACTTCAGGCACCCTAGTCAAAAGCACAGCTTTATCCCAGACATCATCGAAAAGCTCCACAAATTCAACATGCAGGGCCTGTTCCTGCACTGTGTACAATCTGGAGCTATACCAACAAGATCTCTGTGGAAAAAACTGGAAACACCAATGTCAATCTGTCCCCTACGGCCTGGCGCGACAGAGTACAGACCGACAGAGACTTCCCAAGGTTCCGGGTACTGCACACGTCCATCAAACCAGCCATCACCCGGATGACGTCAAGGGACAGACGTTACGTCAGACAGCTTGACTTCTTCTCCTGCCTGTGGGTAGCCCCGTCCCAAGATCTCCTGCGTCTTTGTCAACACTGTGACACGCCATATACGGACCTCATCCAACACATTGCGACATCCTGCACCCATCTACAGATCCTTAGACTGAGGGGTATTTTGTGGGCAATCATCTCTGACGTCTACCTGAACAACTTGCACGTCATGTTGAACGCCTGTGATGACGGGCAACTCCTGCTCTACATGATGGGGATGCCATTGCCCACCGACCTAGACTCATCCTGCCGTGAGTTCCTGAAGCGCACATCCAGCTTCCTGGCGGCCTCCGCCTCTGTGTACAACACACTGTGATAAAGTACACCAGACCTCATGTGACGGGTGACGTCTTACTCGTCAAAGCCTGTTTCCCCATAACATATACCCTTCCCTATAACCACATGAACTGATATATAAATATACACATAAACATGTACATAATTTCATGTTCACATTCACTTGTAATCTCCACACTTGGAGGAAATAAAGATGATAATGATGATGTTTTTAAAGGTTGATGCCGAAACTTATTGTCGGAAGCACCGTAAAGGAAACCGTCCAAAGAACCATGAAGTATGTGAAGTATGTCCTTGGACATACTATTACTTCTCAATATAACTGGTTGGGACAAAAATGTTGGAAGAAGGCCATGCAAGAAAGCATTTGCTCATCTTCAGCTGTGCGCTGCAATCACTAGAGGGTGAAATAGCTCTGATATATAGTTCTAGATTATGTAGATTTGGGAATTAAAGGAATATTGTCAAAGAAAGTTATTACTTCAGCTGGAGTACCTAGTCACTATATTGAACCATATGTGAAATTAATGTGGTCATTCCAATCAGATTTCAACTATAGTCACTACGGTGGCCATATTGAAAATGCCAGTTTAACTCATTGGTAATTCATTTCTGCAGGGATTAAGCAGAAGAAATTTGGTATGCAGGACGGGTCAAATACTCTGATCTCTGTCAGTGTGCTAGGTATGGCTGTGATGTTTCGTTTTGATCCAGATGACCTAAAGTCAAGTGACTTGAAAACTGAAGTAAGACCAAATTTCCAGGGCAACCATTCTAATAATATGAAAGTTTTCTCAAAAGAATAAGGCATTACATATTAAGTTTGACAGGTGTGCAGTTGAATAATTAGAACTTTATTATTCTGCATAACGGTTTTGATGTTTATGAAAATTCATATAATAGTCAACTATGCTTAGGAGCTGTTCTCAAAAATCCCCTGCTTACAACAGCAGCAGAAAAGGAGGCTCATAGTGAGATGATGCTTTGGCTGAGAAATTCGGGGCACAGGGACGGGGGCCGCAAGAAGTGGCTACCACAGGGGCGTGTCACGCTTAGAACAGCGTTAGAGAGACACATAGGTATATAGACCCTACCCTAGTACTACTAGTATATAATGGAAAGGGATGTAACGACGGAACCACTCCCTCCTCAATCTAAGTTAGATTTCATCACGTAAACTATTTTTAAGGCCCCGTCGAGGCCTACGGATCAAAGGCGAGATGATTTCCCTACAAAATGAGCTATAAATGGTCACAATCGGATCATTATTTCAAAAGTTATACGCCACGACTCACCGAAAACAGCTACCCCCGCAATTCCAAGCCAAAATCATGGATCACCCAAGACAGCGAAAACTCACCCTTTAAATTCGTTTATTAATTCCAGCCACGTTGACAGCACCTATGTAGGGCTAGATTCGATCGGCAGCGCCATTCCACGGGTCTAAAAACTTATTGCAACATCTACAAATCAATTCCTCGACAGTAAGCAGGCATTTTCTCCAAAACCATCAGCAATCATACTCACTTGTCGGCCATAGATGGCCTTGACATTTAAGTTCATTGTTTGTATGACAGCTGCGGACTACTTTAATTCAGAGAGCTATTTTGTACAGCAACGCCGCCAGGAGAATACTGAAAGAGGTTTCAGCTCTGTGACTCCCTGCTCCGGACACGGGGTACTTCCAGGTGGCCGTTCTGCAGTCGGAACCAGCCACAGTATGGTTCTCTGGTAACGCGATAGGTTGTAGAAGCAAATTTCCAACAAATGTATTCCCCAGGAAGCATATCGAATATACGAGTTGTTTCGTTTGCTTTGGTTGGATTCGTTTCTTCTATTGCCTTCTGGTGTAGTCTTCCGAGATCTTGCACTGCAGATTCCATAGCAAGTGCTCGACGAACAGATTCTTCCATAGCATCTGGCAGCGATACGACAGACACTGGGTTCCAATAGATCGGAACACCATTTTCTGTTTCGAAACTCCTACTAGGCTCTACGCAGAAAGAAATTGTTCCATTGGGAGTCCAATACGTAGTTCGTCCCCACCTATCGTATTTCTCTTCCGCAAACTTGTTGCATGTGGAGAGAATTCGTTCTAGACCTTTGTTTGCCCAAATTGCTATTGGTTCGTCGTTGTTTTCCACAAGCACTCTGTAGGAAGTCTTGCTGGAGTCCCATTTGGATTTCTGTATGCGCCATCCGAGAACGGAATAGTTCTTCACCCCGAAAGGCAAAACAGGCGGATTGTGCTAGGGAGGGAGAGACCGTTTTCGACCATTTCCTGAGCTTTTTTCGAAATCTCTGCATAGCGCTTTTTGGCAGCGACGATCTCTTTGAGGCGATGGACTTCCTCCATTCTTTTTTCTTCGTTCTGTTTGTATTCCTCTCGCATCGACTCTAGACGATGCCATGCATCTCTACGCCATTCTTCTGCATTGGCAGCATGCAAAATCTCCTCCAATCGTCTTTCGCGATTTCTCGTCGACCCGCACAGTATAGTACGATCGACCACGATTTCCGGTACCTCCTCTATCTCGTATTTCGAGGTTTCTATGCCGAAGGCGTTTTTGGTCTTTTTTTTGCGCCATTCGAAAGCAACACGTTTGTTCAGGGGTAGCATCGTATCTGGATTTGGACCTTGGGGATGTAGCTGTGTCGGCATACGACTTCGAGATAGTATAGTTCTCGTATGGGGAGCTTTTGTGTAGCATCATAATGGGCCTATTTCCAATCCTGTAGCTGTGACAGCCAAACTGTCTACTCGGAATAGAGGACAAGCTCGGAATCCGAAATCGGCTGTAGCACATTCTACAGCTTGGTCCCATCTAGCATCATCTTCCACGTTGGCTTTGGTTGGTTGTACTTGGATTCCGGATACTCTTTCTGTGCCCGTGTGTGCATACCAGCCCACGAAGATGGTCCCCTGGGTTCTGTCCGCAAGCACCATGCAACGGTCTAGACATTTGGATAGATTCTCCCACTGTTTTGCCGGTGGTTGTACTACGAATAGGTTTTTCCCCTAGAACAACTCTAGTGTTTGGTCCACCAAATCGTTGGCCATTGCGGTGTTGGTTCTATGCGCGTACAAAGAGACCTCTATGCAAGTACAACCTCTAGCCTGGACATCTGGATGGAGAAAGGTTTTCCGCAGGTGTTCGTTGGAACAATCCGCATAGTCGGCCAAATGGCCACCGATGTGTTCTCGTACTTCTCCCGCTTCGAAATTGGAAACTACTTTGTTGTAGATTTTTTTTCGCATGGTATAGCCATTCCAGGTTCCAACCCAAGTACAGACGTGGTTGCCTACACTTCTTGTATTGTCCAGGATGGTAGGCCCCTCACAGTCCATGGCAGTTGCAAGATCCCTTTGTTTTCGAAAGTCGTGTATCCTTTGGAGGTATTCCACGAGACACTTTCTATCTAGGGTGCCGGAGAAATCCCTCGTATAGTCGATAGAATACAGGCCATAGCCAAGTATCAACAGAAATTGTTCGAATCTGGAAATATTGGCTTGTATTCGCTCTATGGGTATTTCCGAGACATCCACTTTTGCTACGAATATTCCGAATATTGGATCGTCCACGTGTAGAGATTCCCATTGTGTCTTTGCTGCACAGTTGGTTTCTTTCTCGATCCTTCGTACAGTGCTCAGTATTGCAGAGAGCGCATCTATGGCATATTGTAGTGTATGTACGATTTTGGTTTGCACATAGCCCTCCTCTTGCTTGAAAGATTCGCGTACTGCATTTGCTATATTGGAAACTACAATAGATGCTGTTCCTTTTTCTCCTTTTCTATAGACACAGTCTTTTCGTCGAAGATAGCCAAATACGTAGATATCGTCCACAAATGTAGGTAGGCCTTCCAGTGGTTGGAGGTTTGTTTTGCCGAGATGGCCATCGAGATAGTCTACACGGGCAATATCCGGTAGAAGATTGCTTCCCACAGTATTTTCCAGTAGGAGGTGGTATGCCACTGCTTTTTCGGCTTGCAAGCCCATATTTTCGAAAGTTCCTTCGGTTGCCATATTTCTGGAAATATAGATAGGTTGCTGTATACCTACTTCGGCACCAAATGTCTAATTGGAAAATCTCGAAACGTTGGGCTTTTTGGTTCCATTGCATTGGGGTTGCCGAAACTCATGGTGTCCTACAGATTTTAAGGCTCCCATAAGGCATTGAAACACGACGAGATCAGGATTCTGGCTGAAGCAAAACTGAACACGGTAAGTGAGCGTATTTCCACAGCACTCACTGACAGTAAGATCTCAGAGGAGGAATCTCGTTCAATCCTCGACAAGTACCGTAAGATGAAACAAGAAATCCGGCTCAAGTCTCGTAAATCTGCTATCAGCGAAGACGAGAAAAAAAGTACATAGAACAAGGGGTACGAAACATTAAACTGTTTCACACGACATAGTGTCATGTGATCAGGATAGCGGTCATAGCAGCACAATAGTGCCACGTGGGGCCGGGAAGTTAACTGGGGGTTCAAAAGTAGTAGATATACTGGGGCGAGATCTAAGGGCCTGACAAAAGCTTTATTTGTGAAATAAAGCTTTGCAGAGGCTTTTGTTGGACTTGATCTCGGACTGTCATTATATCTACTACTCACGTGCTTTACATGCTATTGGGTTGACAAGTTGTATCTGAGTGAATGTTCGAGCTTACTACATGTGAAAAACTTTGGAACATGTTGTACCATTTCTTGGACAATTTTTTACTTTTTGCTGGGGGGTGGGTGTGACAACCATTATTGGCATGAGTATATATGTTCACTCTCTCTTTTCAAGGCTGTGAAACTATAATGATGTTTATGTTAAATGAACGAACTAACGGAATGGCCATTACTTTGTAGTTTGTTCATTTGTTTCTAGCACATGGTTTACAGATGGGACTGAAAGGGTTAAATTTAGCTATATAAATTCCCGAAAACGCATTAAAAGTCTTATTCACATTATTGTATGGTTATCATATACCCATGCTCATAATTAGTACCGACCTCCTCCCTCCACACCCACCCCCTCAAATAAATATACAAATAAATATAGATGTAGTACACACGGGAAAATAAAAAAGCACTTTGGACATAATGAGAACCTCGATTATTTTATATTCATGAAACATTCAATACAATTGTATTGTATTGATTAATTGTCATTATTGAACAATGTTAGTCAAATGCATGCTCGTTACATTCTGTTGTAGGCAAACGCAAACGTCAGTACCTTTGTTCAGCGCCTCCGTGGTGTGGTGGTTAGAGCGTCCGCCCGGAGAGCGGAAGGTCGCGGGTTCGATCCCCGACCGCGTCATACCAAAAGACGTTAAAATATGGTACTTGTTGGTCCCTGCCTGGCGCTCGGCATTAATTTGTACAACAAGGACTGGTCGGCTTGTAGACAGTATAATGTGTCTGAATGGGGTATTCATGCTTCATTGCGGCATGGTATCTCAGCCTCAGCTTAAGTCTGGGCTAGTACAAGCAGCCGCACATACACATACACACGCATGCACGTCGTCATATGAGCGAAATATTCTCAAGCACGACGTTAAACCCAATTTCACCTCACCTCACCACCTTTGTTCAGCATTTTTTATAAGACGCGGGGAAATGTCACGAAACATAAATGAAAAGTAGCATGCAGTGTGAAGATGTTATCGGCTGTATCCTACACGCAGATATCTCACATGGTGCTGGTTCGGGGGGATGTGACTGCAAACTGGCACATCGACCAAATTGTTAATGTCTTCTTATTCGTATTCATTCGTGACAACTCGTGTTATTCCGGGACACGCCGATTAGCGAGGTTACGAAAGGGGCGAGTGGTGACGAATGGTTCGTATTATCATTTAGCTATTTGACACTGTTGACGTCCGTCATAATTCAAACGTTAATTTTTCACCATGGCCTTGCAGATCTGATCCTGGCAAAGCATCGCATGATGTGACCTCGAAAGACGCGGACATCAACGTTATAATACGCCACCGATACTTCCACAACTAGTAACCCACTGCAGGAGAGCGGAGAGAATTCCACCGTCTATGCCAAGCTTAAGGATGTGTGTACCAGTGACAACAGCACACGATGGTCACACCAGGTACCGATCGGAACAAACTATACCACGCTGTGATAGATCTTGTCAACTTTGTCAATCTACATCTATTGCTGATAAATACCATTGTATGTTAGAATGTCAAGCCTTTGTGATGCTACAAAATATATTTATCATCCCCCAAAACAAAATATCCAAATCTGAAAAAAATGTATATTATGTATAACTAGTGACACTAAAAAAATTATCAATTTATCAAAATGTGTATCAAAAGTATCATCCTTTATAAGAAACAAAACCTGTTAGACTAGCTACAGCCACCTTGTGTTATATTTGGTATTTATATATGCTATTTATTATTTATGTATCTGTTTTATTTGTTTTTGTTCATAAATTATTTGCATTCTCTCCTGTACCACCAATCGTGGTTATTTGAGAATAAATTCATTGATTGCCTTCTGTCCATCAAAATAATGAAATATGCACGCTAGACTGAACATTGTAGAATTGTGTCTGTTTGTTTGTGTGAAAACGTGCGTGTGTGGGCGTGTATGTGTGGGCGTGTATGTGCACGTGTGGGCGTGTTTGGCGGGTGGGGGTGGGGTGGTGGTGATGGGTGGATGGGGGGTTGTGCTACGAGTGTAAACAAAACACATCCACAGGCCTTTTTCATCCCCACTGGTGGTAGGAATGCATAGATTTGAACAGTGTGAAAGTAAAGGAGCTTATCGCAGTTCTAGCAGTATTTGCATAGGTACACGTATGATGCTGACCAATGATATGAAAGTGGCGAATCCTGGATTTGGACCCACGATTAGCGAATCCTGCGATGCAAACAGGGCGGAATTCTTCTCATGAACACTGTTAAGCTCCTAATGAAAATCATTAATGGAAATTTAATGTGAAACGGTCACGCTTGCACAAGCAAAACAATTTGTTTAGGATTTACGCTCACTGATTAAAGGGTGGTTAAGTACAGACTGAACCTTTTCGCTTATAACGTGAGTGGTATATTCCACGTTGCATAGAACGAGCAACAAATCAACATATATATACGTAAGCGTGAAACTCCAATCCAATAAAAAAAAACTTACCCGGAGTAAAACATGACGCTGTGATATACTAAACCTTGACCGGACTGCGCACGCTGGTACCTCTACTCGCGTTATTTACAAGGTTCAGTTTAGGTAAACACTCTCCTATACTACGTGTCATTAGGAGAGCTTGACCCCTACGTGGACCTATCGGACCAGTGATGAACAGATGATCCAGAGCCTGGTGACCCTGTATCTACTGATACGGGTCCTGTAAATAACATGGCTACATGCTATTAGATATTTGTAGTGAGTGAGTGAGCTGGGTTCTACGCCGCTTTTAGCAATATTCCAGCAATATCACGTAGAGGGACACCAGAAATAGGCTTCACACATTGTACCCATGTGGGAAATCAACGCTTTACGCTTTAACCACTATTTACCCATGTGGGGAATCGAACCCGGGTCTTCGGCATGACGAGCGAACGCTTTAACCACTGGGCTTCCCCACCGCCGATAGCTTTTTGTAAAAGTAATGGGTTTTATATCATCAATGGTAGAGCTGGGTCCGATAAATGTATCGGACATGTAACTTGTAAAGGGGTATTCCTAGTTGATCATGCTATTGCGTCTTATACTGTGTTCACCCTTATATCACACTTTTCTGTCCGGGAAATTGATGCACTATTTTCAGACGTGCACTCTGCGCTTGACCTGACCACACAACCTCCCCTGGCGCGCAGGCAGTGAGACAAACGCGTCACTACAACAGGGCCGAGGGCTTTGCAGCAGATATCAAAACGTGTGATACTGCAGTAAAGAAATATCAAGGCAAACAAGCAAATCCAGTAACGGTGGCAATAAACTGCGTTTTTATCGTATTTTCAGTCGTCTTTTACCACAGAAATCTTCGTAACAGACAAACTACCCAGGAGTGATAGAAAGGCTATCGGAAAGTTCCGACGTGGAGTTGCCCCACTACGGACTGAAACAGGGAGATATACCAACACCCCTATCATTGACAGGACATGTTTTCACTGCACAGACTCAGTTGAAGATGAAAGTGACGTATTATTACACTGCCCTTTATATACATCTTATCGGTTAGACCTTTTTGGACATTGTAATCATGTGTGCAATACTTTTAGCAATTTTACGGATGTACAGAAACTGGTAATTATTTTGTCATATCCCAATATTGTTCATTTTACTGCCAAAACGTGCAAATTGTTGCTTTAAAACGTAATCTTTTACTGTTTAACAAATGATTCTCCCCTTTTAAATATCTACCTGTTACCATATTGAGCCTTTATTTTCGCTGTTATTTGTATATATTATGTATTTTATGGTGTATAATTATGTTTGTTCTTAAAGGTTTACGATAGTGTCTCATAACCCTAAGCGGATGGACATTTATACATAATATGCAACATATGTTCGATAATCTTGACAAGAATGATCCAAAATCGATCTGGAAATTACAAAAGAGCGGTAACTCTGACGAAACAATACCGCCTGTTGATAAACTGTTTGGTTATTATAAAGCGTTGAATGACGAAACCAGCTTTGAAGAAGACGATAAATATATGAATGAAAAAATCTCGAAACATATCAATGACAATAAAGCTGTTTTCAATCAGCCTATTAGCAGTGATGAAGTCACAAATGCTATAAAACACCATTAAAGTAATAAAGCCGGTGGTGTCGATAATGTCATAAACGAGTACATTAAATGCACAACTGGCAAAATGATCCATTTATATGCAAAAAAATTCAATATCATTGGACTCCGAATGTTTCCCGGAAACTTGGCTAAGAGGAAATATAAGACCAATTTAAAAAAACAAATGCGATCTTTCAGACCCCAAAATTATAGACCAGTTACTTTTCTGTGCTGTATGAGCAAACTATTTATGTCAATAATTAATAACAGACTGACTTTTTAAAATCATCACATGTTCTATCTGAAATACAAACAGGTTTCAGAAAGGGATACTCGACAAATGATCACCTATTCTCACTTTATTGCATTATTAATTTATCAAAAATCAGAAAAAGAAATTATTCTGTGCATTTATAGACTTTGAAAAAGCTTTCGATAATGTACATGTTTGGAAACTCGGATTGTGGAATCAGCTTATTAATTATAATATCACTGGTAATGGGTTCGAAATAATACGGTCAATGTATAAAGGTATAAAATCGTGTGTTTCAACCAAATATCACTCATCTGAATATTTTGACTGTCTTAAAGGTGTCCAAGATATTTTTTATGGATTAAACTTCTTTTTTAATTTCTCTCACAACGTTTCGAGACCATTCCAGGTCCCTTCATCAGGTGAACTGATGGTTTGAAACAAAGGGTGCGATCTTTTTTAATTTCTCTCACAACGTTTCGAGACCATTCCAGAGACCTGAAATGGTCTCGAAACGTTGTGAGAGAAATTAAAAAAGAAGTTTAATCCATAAAAAATATCTTGGACATCAATGTACAACTTCTAAATGCCACTGAAAGACATCTGTCTTAAAGGTGTTAGACAGGGTGAGAATCTGTCGCCTCTACTCTTTGCGTTATTCCTTAATGATCTTGAACAATATTTTAATGCTTTCTCATGCAAAGGTGTTGTTTTGAATGATGATGTGTTATGTTGTCGATTTCAAACTAATTGTTGTCGATTTCAAACTAATTGTTGTTGATTTCAAACTAATTGTTGTTGATTTCAAACTGATTGTTTTGTATGATTTTTACACAATAAATATAATTGACATAACTGTTCGTCTTAACATGAAGGTGCTATTTCTGGTAGTCAGAAGTTTAGTGGTTGTAGCAGCAACTATGTGAGATTGAACCTGTATATTTGTTGTTTAAAGTGTCAGCGATGTCACAGCATTTTGACAGTGTTTGATTGACATCGGGTCGGCATTTCTGCTCAAAGCAAACGATTTCCGATCTTTATGATCTATATCAATAGCAAGCTCTAACGATTCCTGACGTACTGTATATTATAAGTCCGTTCTTAAACAAGTGTTTTGACAATAGCAATCTATATACATGTAGTCACTTTCTCATTTTGAACCCCTGCGTTCTTCAGTATTTTTTATTATTTTTTTCCTGTCATGTTGAAAAACTGTTCACTGGATGCTAAACAGTACTTTGATTACCTGTATATGTTTTACCGTTGTACACGTTTTCGCTTTTCTTCTGTCGTATATCAACTCACGGTGTTATTTCTTTTCCAGGTCAGTATAATCAGGTCATCAATTTAGTAATGGATTTAAATTTACAGGTAATGTGTTTAAGTTTTCAGCTACAGGTCCATTGAACACAGAATCTCAAATCTTCGTAGATCAAAACCCAATTGTGTAGATCGATGCTCATGATGTCAATCACTGTTTTATGTATGATTAGGGATATCCGCTGTCCTGCGCGTGTTGTTACCTTATAATCCAGGAAAAGAATGCACTAACGTTGCAGTATACATTTTGTGTTAAGAACAATTACAGCGGTTAATCCAGATTTATTGATTAACTTAAACACGTATTAAAAGTCTTTGTTTGAGAATTACATATTGCAGCTGAACAAGAAAGACTTGCTTAAAGCGACTTCATAAATCCGATTTCTAATAGGCAATTCATAAAATTAGACCAACACGTTAGAACTCTCTATCATCTGATATTTTCGTATTTGACTTTGGCATCGTCAGCGTACGCTGACCTTAACTCAAGTAAGATTATTTGGTTGAATGATGTGATGTCGTGTAAGGTGCAGCCTTGTTTGACAGACAACACGTGTAGAGTATAATAAATACTTGAATGATGTTATGTAGTGTCAGTTGCATCCTTTGTTTGACAGGCAACAAGTGTAGAGTATAAATATTTGAATGATGTTATGTAGTGTCAGTTGCACCCTTTGTTTGACAGGCAACAAGTGTAGAGTATAAATATTTGAATGATGTTATGTAGTGTCAGTTGCACCCTTTGTTTGACAGGCAACAAGTGTAGAGTATAAATATTTGAATGATGTTATGTAGTGTCAGTTGCACCCTTTGTTTGACAGGCAACAAGGGAAGAGTACACATATTTGAATGATGTTATGTAGTGTCAGTTTCACCCTTTTGTTTGACAGGCAACAAGTGCAGAGTATAAATACTTGAATGATGTTATGTAGTGTCAGTTGCACCCTTTGTTTGACAGGCAACAAGTGTAGAGTATAAATACTTGAATGATGTTATGTAGTGTCAGTTTCACCCTTTGTTTGACAGGCAACAAGGGAAGAGTATAAATATTTGAATGATGTTATGTAGTGTCAGTTGCACCCTTTGTTTGACAGGCAACAAGTGTAGAGTATAAATATTTGAATGATGTTATGTAGTGTCAGTTGCACCCTTTGTTTGACAGGCAACAAGTGTAGAGTATAAATATTTGAATGGTGTTATGTAGTGTCAGTTGCACCCTTTGTTTGACAGGCAACAAGGGAAGAGTATAAATATTTCAATGATGTTATGTAGTGTCAGTTGCCTCCTTTGTTTGACAGGCAACAAGTGTAGAGTATAAATATTTGAATGATGTTATGTAGTGTCAGTTGCACCCTTTGTTTGACAGGCAACAAGTGTAGAGTATAAATATTTGAATGATGTTATGTAGTGTCAGTTGCACCCTTTGTTTGACAGGCAACACGTGTAGAGTATAAATATTTGAATGATGTTATGTAGTGTCAGTTGCACCCTTTGTTTAACAGGCAACACGTGTAGAGTATAAATATTTGAATGATGTTATGTAGTGTCAGTTGCAGCCTTGTTTGACAGGCAACAAGTGTAGAGTATAAATATTTGAATGATGTTATGTAGTGTCAGTTGCACCCTTTGTTTGACAGGCAACAAGTGTAGAGTATAAATATTTGAATGATGTTATGTAGTGTCAGTTGCACCCTTTGTTTGACAGGCAACAAGGGAAGAGTATAAATATTTGAATGATGTTATGTAGTGTCAGTTTCACCCTTTGTTTGACAGGCAACAAGTGTAGATAATAAGTACTTGAATGATGTTATGTACTGTCAATTTCACCTTTTGTTTGACAGGCAACAAGTGTAGAGAATAAATACTTGAATGATGCTATAGCAAGTCACTTGCGTCCTTCTAGAGATAGACAACTAGTGTGGACTATTTGATACTGGATTAAAGCGATATTACGCATCCTTTTACAGCCTTTTTGAAAAGCTAAATACTTCCTCTTGAAAATTTGAAAGGTTTTTATTCAAGACAATATCAGACATACAAAACAGTAGGAAGATTCTTCAATTTTTAGAACTTAAGTTTTGATTATGTCTTATTAAAAGCGCACATCTATTGTTTCCAAGAATAATTAAATGTGAAAATGTACACGTGAAACCATAATAATGGCATTCTATACAAATATTTATTTCGATACGTCACTATGACTTTAACACAAAATAGCTTCGGTTTTCGGGACTCATTTGCGTCGATATCTGGATATATTCGAAACTTACATATCACAAGACTTCGAGTTAACCACGTTTCCTCGTGTGCGGATATATCCCATACTGCGCATCCACTCTACAGGAAGATGGACATGATTGCCAAGATAACTGCGATGGAAGCAAGGGTTGATTGTTTTGAGGCACCAGATGTCGGGTACGGTCCATAGCTAGGTCTAACTCTGCACTCGCATGAATCCAGCGCAGCAAAGAATTTAGTGTTTTCAACATTATCAACAAAGTTTCGCATTATGTCTCTGATATAACCCTCCACTTGTCCCGTAAAGCACGGGTGTTGCTTTACCTCGGCTACAGCAGCTGGACATTCCGCACGACATCCTCCATAGACATTACAGTTGTCCAAAACCTTGAACAGAAACGTCAAGAAAAAACCTTACACATAAATAATAACTGTTAAAAATAATAAAAATAATCACCTTATCTGCCCGGTGAAATACAATATAGATTTGACAGCTTCTTGTATATTGCATAGAGCCACGTTTCAGTGTAGATTCTTACACCGTTTTCAGGATAAAAGACATCTTGAAAACGGTGTAAGAATCTATATGAAATCAATAAACAAGAAGTTGTTAACCATAAAGTCGTTTGCTTTATTATTGACTCACAAGCTTCTAGAATGTCAAACACATAGTCGGAAACGATATATTAACCCTTAAAAAAGATGGCCATGGAATTATATCATGTCAAAGAATATAGTGTCATTTGATTTGGTTATAGCCAAACAAAGTTTAACATACCTTGCCAAATAATTGCTTTCTGATGGGATTTGATGCATTAAACAACATGAACAAGTTACAGCCATAGAGAGATCCAGTTTGATCGAAGTTACAGAGGTCCAGATCATTCCACGTAAAGCAGGACCCGCTCTGGAGGGCCTCTTCGGGGTAGTAGGTAAAAATCCCAAAACACATCTCATCGAACGTCCCCTCTCCAAACATGGCAGTTGTGCTTCTGGAGGTGGACCTGTACACGCAGGTGGTTTCTAGAACATCGCCCGCCAGAAGCTGCACGGGAGGGTTGTACCTAGGTTGAGAAAAATATTGTGACGGAGTGCTTATGACAATATTCCAGCAATATTACACCGGGGGACACGAGACACGGGCTTCACACATTGTAACCATGTGGGGAATCGAACCCGAGCTTTAACCACAAGAGCTACCCACCGCCTCCAGAAGCATTGAAAATTCGGATTTGAAATGTCACTCGTGACTTTGTTATTTTATGGTCTACTTGGCGCAGTATTAATTAATTAACTCGATTCACCAAACACTTAGAGGATACGAATTTCCTAGTTGACTTGAAGCTTCAGCAACCCAAGCTGGTCGTAAGAGGCGAAAATGGCATCGGGGTAGTAGTATCACTTACAGAACGCCGTCATATAGCTGAAATGTTGCTGAGTGCAGCTTAAACGAGAAACTGTAGTACTAGAAGTAGCGGCAGTAGCAGCAACAGTAGTAGTAGAAGTAGCGGCAGTAACAGTAGTAGTAGAAGTAGCGGCAGTAGCAGCAACAGTAGTAGCAGAAGAAGCGGCAGTAGCACCAACAGTAGTAGTAGAAGTAGCGGCAGTAGCAGTAGTAGAGGTAGCGGCAGTAGCAGCAACAGTAGTAGTAGAAGAAGCGGCAGTAGCAGCAACAGTAGTAGTAGAAGTAGCGGCAGTAGCAGTAGTAGAGGTAGCGGCAGTAGCAGCAACAGTAGTAGTAGAAGTAGCGGCAGTAGCAGCAACAGTAGTAGTAGTAGTAGCAACAGTAGTAAGAAGCGGCAGTAGTAGCAACAATGTAGTAGTAGAAGAAGCGGCGGTAGCAGCAACAGTAGTAGTAGAAGAAGCGGCAGTAGCAGCAACAGTAGTAGTAGAAAAAGTGGCAGTAGCAGCAACAGTAGTAGTAGAAGTGGCAGTAGCAGCAACAGTAGTAGTAGAAGCGGCAGTAGCAGCAACAGTAGTAGTAGAAGAAGCGGCAGTAGCAGCAACAGTAGTAGTAGAAGAAGCGGCAGTAGCAGCAACAGTAGTAGTAGAAGTAGCGGCAGTAGCAGCAACAGTAGTAGTAGTACAAGTAGTAGCAGTAGCAGCAGCAGTAGCAGCAGTAGTAAGTAGTACAGTGGCAGTAGCAGTAGTAGAAGTAGCGGCAAGTAGCAGCAACAGTAGTAGTAGAAGTAGCGACAGTAGCAACAACAGAAGTAAAGTAGAAATGCAGCAACAGTGAGTAGTGTGCAGAAGCAGCGGCAGTAGCAGCAAACAGTAGTAGTAGAAGTAGCAGCAGTGGCAGTGAAGTAGAGGTAGAGGACAGTAGCAGCAGTAGAGGTGCAGTGCAACAGTAGTAAGGTAGAAGTGGCAGCAGTGCGGCAACAGTAGTAGTAAGTGGGGCAGTGCCAACAGCAACAGTGGTGAGTAGAAATGTGGCAGTGGTAACAGCATAAGTGGCAGTGGCAGTAACAGTGGTAGTGGAAGTGGCAGCAATGGCAACAGTGAGTGAGTGGAATGGAAGAAGCTGGCTGTAACAGTGGTGAGTAGTAAGAAGTGGCAGTGGCAACAGTGAAGTGAGTGGCAGTGTGACAGTGGTAGTACCCAAGCAACAGTGGTGGTAAAAATGGCAGTGGCAGCAACAGTAGTAGTAGTAGAAGTAGCGGCAGTGGCAGCAACAGTAGTAAGGAAGCAGCGGACAGTGGCAACAACAGTGGTAGTAAGTAGTGACAGTAGCAGCAACAGTAGTGAGTAGCAGTAGTAACAACAGTGGTAGTGGCGACGGCAGTAGCAGCAACAGTGCAGTAGTGGAAGTGGCAGCAGTGGCAACAGTGTAGTGAGTGTGACAGTAGCAGGCAACAGTGGTGGTGAAGAAGCAGCAGCAGCAACAGTGGTGAGTAGAAGTGGCGGCAGTAGCAGCAACAGTGTGAGTGGGAAGTGGCAATGCTTGGCAACAGTGTGGAAGTGGTGAGTAGTGTGACAGTGGCAGCGAACAGCAAGAGTGGCAAGTGGTGATGGTGGCAGCAACAGTAGTGGTGGGAAGTGGTGACAGTAGCGATGTGTAGAAGAAGGGACAGTAGCAGCAGTGGTGGTGGTGGAAGAAGCGGCAGTGGCAGCAACAGTGATGGAATAGAAGTGGCAGCAGTGCAGCAACAGCAGTGTAGTGAAAGCAGCAGTGGCAGCAACAGTGAAGTGGAAGTGGCGACAGTGGCAGCAACAGAGTAGTGGAAGTAGCAACAGTAGCAGTGAGTGGAGAAGTGGCAGTAGCAGCAACAGTGTAGTGGAAATGTGGCAGTGGCTTGCAACAGAAGTGAAGTGGAAGTGGCAGCAACAACAGTAGTAGAAGTGGCGGTGGCAGTGAGCAACAGTAGCAGTAGTAGCAGAGCAAGCAATAGCAGTGGTAGAAGTAGCGGCAGTGGCAACAGTGAGGAAGTGGAAGTGGTGGACAGTGGCAGCAACGGAAATTAGCAGTGGCTTGGCAGTGGCAGTGGTGGAAAGTGGCAAGCAGGCACAACAGTGGTAGGGAAGTGGTGACAGTAGCAGTAACAGTAGTAGTAGAAGTGGCGACAGTAGCAGCAACAGCAGTAGTAGTAGAAGTAGCAGCAGTGGCAGCAACAGCAACAGTGAGGAGTAGAAGAGTGACAGTAGCAGCAGCAGTAGAAGTGGAAGTGGGAAGCAGCGGCAGTGAGTAGGAGTAGCAGTAGCAACAACAGCAGTGGAGTAGAAGTGTAGCGTGGTAGCAGTGAGTGAGTAGAGTAGTGGCAGTGGCAGCAACAAGAGTGAGCGGACAGTGGCAGCAACAGTGGTGAGTAGAAGTAGCGACAGTAGCAACAGTGGAGTAGAAGTAGCAGTGGCAGCAATTGCAGTGGTAGAAGTAGAGAGACAGTGGCAGCAGCAGTAGTGAGTAGCAGACAGTAGCAATGACAGTAAGTGAGTGGCTGCAGTGGCAGTGGTAGGTGGGGAAGAAGTGGCAGGCAGCAGTGGCAGCAATGGCAGTGAGTAGAAGGGGAGACAGTGCTTGGGAAATTGTGGCAACAGTGGAAGTAGTGAAGTAAATTAGAGCGTGAGTGGCAGTGGTGGTAGTGTGAAGCAGTGAGCAACAGTTAGCAACAGTGGTAGTGAAGTGGCAGTAGCAACAACAGTAGTAGTAGGGAAGTGGCTGCAGTAGCAGTGAAGTAGCAGTGGAGAGTAGCAACAGTAGCAGCAACAGCAAGTGAGTGGGAAGTGGAGACAGTAGCAGCAACAGTAGTAGTAGTGGAAGTGCAGCGACAGTAGCAACAGCAACGGTAGTGAGTGGGAAGTGGCGGCGGTGGCAGCAACAGTAGTGGTAGGAAGAAGCGGCAGTGGCAGCGGCAGTAGTGGTGGCGGCAGTAGCAGCAACAGTAGTAGTAGAAGTAGCGGCAGTAGCAGCAACAGTAGTAGTAGAAGTAGCGGCAGTAGCAGCGACATTAGTAGTAGAAGTAGAATCCCTGATTGGAGTGAGTGTGTCGAATAGAGGATGGGACGGCAAAACGTGTGATGATAAAACGTCGTGTAGACAAAACATGTGACGTATATCCCCGTCAAAAGAATATTGTATCTCAATCTGTCGTTTAGACTTTCTGGTAAGAAATTACAGCACAAGAAATACGTTACGTGTAAACTTTAGGGTTGTCATAACTGTAAACTTCGTCTGGAGTCAAATCTCGCAGTTTCTCGCCATTCCGGAAATGTTCCACGTTTTGTTGGAAACCTGAAAAGAGAGGTCATTATTTGTTTGGATCCCATTTTTGTGAGATTTAGATCTCTGCATTGTTGGGTGTCGCAATTCGTTGTACAGAACTGCATTTCAAGCTGACTTTGGGCTGGTTGGACAAGGTGACACTTTTCCCGAACACCTGGTGTCGTCACTGATTTTCATTAATCGATTCACATAAACGCACGCACGCACGCACGCACGCACGCACGCACGCACGCACGGTGGTTCTGCGACTGTTTTCAGACAAGTGACGTTTAGAGAACCTTTGTGATGCTTATATCAAATCCAAGTGTACATTTACTTTTGCTTGGCTGCATATACATGTACCTATCTGTTGGTGGAGACGTCTTTACCCATCAACTGGCAGCCAGTGATTCAGCCCCATTTTCACCACCGTGACACTCACTCACTTACTCAAACCACCCATCCACTCATATACTGGGTTGGTATTGGCTTTCAGTAACTCATGCTTGTCGTAAGAGGCGACTAACTGGATCGGGTGGTCAGGCTCGCGTACATCGATGGTCATGCTGTTGATAACTGGATTGTCTGGACCAGACTCGATTATTTACAGACCGACACCATATAGGTGAAATATTGCAGAGTGCGGCTTAAAACAACAAACCAACCACCAAATCACTCACATACCTACCCAAATAATGCATATGGTTCCACCCAGTCATTAGATTCACCGGCGCCTTAATTAGTTTCCTGGTGCACTCTGCAGTACATGTAGACTTCTTGACCACTCGCTGCTGGCCAGGCGGGATGACCAACTCTGTCTGGCCAGTGCTAAAATAGGCAGCGTTGTTCTTTCTCAGCTTCTTTGTCAGAAACAACGTAAGGCCTGAACTGTCCACGTAGTCGGTTCTTTTCTGTGGGTTTGTCCAGTGGAACTGTCAGCGTAAAGATTGCACTTAGTTAGTTGGGTTATACGTCGCAGTGCACGGGTTTTTTTTGTTCTAGCACGATTCGATGTTGGGGGAAGCCCCGAAGCAACACAAGACCTAGATGTTTACCGCTTTTCTGAAATCCACCAGCCATGGTATGATGCTGAAACACCTGACACTTACCAATATTTCTGCCATAATATAGCAGCCTGCGAATTGTTGAACAGTTTAGACTTTCAAGTGAACGAAAGCATGACCACCTATCTAAGCCATCGAGAACGAGGAAGAGAAACTTGCACGGAGCAAACAACTATGGGACAATGGAGATCTTTAAGTCATTGGAATACCAATCAGTACTGAAACAGTACGCCGCCGTCTTAACAGCGGGAACCTCCATTGCCGTAGACCTGACCGTGGACCTATCCTCACCCCTTGTCATCGGCGTGAACGTCTACAGTTTGCCCTACAACACCAACACTGGCGAGACAGGCAATGGAGAACTGTTCTGTTCACAGATGAGAGTCGGCACTGCGTATCAACTGCAGATGGCAGAACAAGAATATGGCGACGACGTGGCCAGCGTTACTCAGACCAATGGGTTATGGAAAGAGACGCATGGGGATGTGCAAGCATCATGGTCTGGTGTAGAATAGGTCTGAACCAGAGAGTGGGTGTTATGGTGTTCCAGAACCTTGGTCCAGGGAGAGGAGGCGGCATCACAGCGCAGCGCTACATCGACCAAGCTCTCAGACCCCACGTCATACCACATTTCGCACGTCATCGGAACAACATTTTCCAGCATGATAACGCCCGGACCCATACTGCCAGAGCTACACGGGACTTCCTACAGCAGAACAGTGTCAACATTATGCAATGACCAGCCCTTAGTCCTGATTTAAACCCAATTGAACAGTTTTGGGATGAAATTCAGAGGAGACTGAATAATGTCATACCATGGCCGAACACAGCCGATTTATTGCGCCAGGCCTTTCTCAGAGTGTGGTTCCAGGTGCCAATGGCCTTCATCAATCGATTGGTGCACTCCATGCATAGAAGCTGTGCTGCAGTTATTGCCGCTCGTGGTGGTGACACCACGTCTGAATGGACTGCAAACGTTCACGTTATGTCTTTAAATTGTGCTGAGTTATTCATTGATCATGATGTGTCAAGATCGGCTTATTATGTCCATTTCTGTAATGATTTGATTACAGTGCCTATCTAATTTTGAATTCGTACTGACATTTTTTTGGCTGCTGAATACGAGCCGATCAACCGTTTTCTAAACACAACAGGGGGCAAGCAGTGGTTGTCCAATCAACTCATTTAATACAAAACATCAACTCCAAACCCTTACCAGTTTCTACTGATAGCACCCGGCACTCGCATGATTTGCAAAGCGAGAGTTTTGTATAGAATCATTTAATATTCGAGATTCTCGCACCTGCATGTTGATCATGGACATCCCTGCCTTCTTGCCAAACTTGAATCCGGCATCCGGATAGACACACTCCCCTGGCATCCCTAGCGTCCACACCTGAAGGGTTTTCTGGCATCCCGAGGACGCCATGTTGCATAACGCTGGCTCGGAGAGAGGCACGCCTAAATAATCAAAATAATTAAATATTCAAGAAAGGAGCAAGACTATTAAAATGGGCATCATCATAATGTGGGTTAATATATCGGAAATGAGCAGGGTTCTGTGATTTTTTGACAAGATAATAGAGAAAATAAACGAAATTACGAGAAAAAAGACGTTTCGAAAAGATAGTAATTTTGAAAAAGCAATTGAAATTTGATTAAAATATATTTCGGAACATAAGTTCATGAAACACACACACACACACACACACACACACACACACACACACACTTTTTCCTCTCTACGTCAGGTTTACCTGTAGCGTCGCATCCCGTCAGTACCATATGGTGCATGACGTTGGCGTTGTCGATAAAGGGCTTGCTGCCGATCAGATGGTAGTCGGCGTCGTCATCCAGCTTGTCAAGGTTAAAGGTAAAGCACATGTAGCTAGTTTGCTCGGCCGGGACACGGGTCGGGGGGAACCGCAGCGTTATGTTCATCACATCTGGTTATGAAAGAAAAACAGCGTTACTATTACGACGTTGACGTTATTTTATGCGTTTCTGATTGGATTAAACGACGCTTTAGGAGCATTACAATTGTATTAAGGCAATGTTGGAGGAAAGGACTACGAGAAGCAGGCCAAAGACTGTATTACCCACGAGCAGTATGCGGTGCTGAGAAACCTTAGGATTCGAACCCGCAATCATAGGTTTCTTGTGTGACCAAGGCCCGCTACTCTGCACAGAGAATTGCGGCACCTTAAACTACTTTTCAATTAATCTTCATGTGATTGAGAACTGATACATATTAACTAACCAATCTCACGAAACCATATAGTAGGAATAGACAAAATCCAAAGATATAGAGATTGAAACCATGTCTTTAGATCAACCGACAATTTCATTTCTCTAAAGACATTTAAGTGAAACGTTGGCTCCCTTTGCGAGGGCCAACTTGCGATGTGCGAGACAGGGTAAATTTTACATCCGGAACCAGATTTCCTAGCGTATATTCAGGAACCAGTTCCAAATTGCGCAAACGCCAAATATAACTTTAGTAGACCGGACCAAGTGTACAACCATGCTTATCTGCCACACCCGTTGACATTCGTAATAGTTGACTGATTTGGGAATGGTTAGAGCGGAATTTATTTTTCCTACAAGGATTATCGGTTCCTTACTGTTAACCGACAACCATGAGACCATTCGAAAATGTATGAAACGTTGTTCGTCACCGGAAGTACTGAGGTCTCGCCGTGACCTACTCACAGGCTCTATACGCAGCATGTTTCAATATCCCAGCTATACCACGGAGACCTCTAACAAATTCGAGCCATGACGAAGAGTGGTTGATAGAATGGCCACCGTTCCACTACTTGGGCAATCCATCAGACACGTCGTACATTGTAGCCATCAGATCTTCACGTGAGGATAACGCTTAGTGGTTAAAGCATTCGCCCGTCGCGCCGAAGACCCGGTTCGATTCCCCACATGGGTACAATGAGTGAAGCCCATTTCTGGTGTCCCCCGCCGTTGTATTTCTGGAATATTGCTAAAAGCGGCGTAAAACTAAATTCACTCACTCACGTGAGGATAGTCCCTTACGAGCAGTGGGTACAGGAGAACTACACACACACACACACACACACACACACACACACACACACACACACACACACACACACACACACACACACACACACACACACACACACACACACACACACACACACACACACACACACACACACACACACACCCTCTCAGTGCTGGGAATTCTTTTGTTTTACCTGGACTGTTGATGCCGTCGCATTTGAACTCCCCTGTTTCGCACGAGACATCCTTGTTTGCTTCCCTGCACTGTTCGCTGCCCCAGGGGTCACAGACACCTGAATCATACCAAAGGCCAGTGAAATTTTTAAACAATAAAACAGCATTAGAAATGACAGTGAAGAACTTTAATATATACTTCGTCATTACTAAAGGGTCAAATGATGTCAGCACATGTCAAGAAAAGCTTCTCAGAAATAATAGAGCGAAGAGTGTCATCATAATGTTTTCATGTGTTGACAAACGTAACACATCGTAACATATAGACAAACAGCACTAACAAACATCACTTGTATAGACCAACCCCCCAAAATAAAATGACAAACATGAAACACTCGGTCATTCAATATCTTGTGTACCCTCCTCGCGCGTCCGGGGCTGTGGGGTAGCGTGGTTTAGTAGTTAAAGCGGTGGCTCGTCACGCCGAAGACCCGGGTTCGAATCTACACAAGGGTACAATATGTGAAGCCCATTTCTGGTGTTCCCCGCCGTGATGTTGCTTGAATATTGCTAATAGCGGCGTAAAACCAAACTCAGTCAGTCATCGCGCGTCCAAGACACAGGTTCACTTTGTTCGCATGCTCCTTAACAAGTTCATAAAGAAAGCTTGCGGAATCGCATTCTATTCCTCAAATAGAGCTCTACGGATTCCTGGTATATCCACTGGTGCTGGGTGACGTGTATATACACGTCGACCGAGTTCATCCCAGGCATGCTTAATTGGGTTGAAGTCTGGCGAGCACGCTGGCCACTCCATCCGCTCTACACCCTGCTGCCTAAGGAATTCCGTGTCAATCCTGGCCCTATGAGGCCTAGTGTTGTCGTCTTGCAGTAAAGAGGGTCGACCATAAAAGCCATGCATAGCTTGCAGGAATGGCACTGGACGTCGACCACGTGCAGTGGAGTACGTTCAGTAGGAGTTGCCCAAACCATGACAGACCCCTCGCTAAATCGGTTATGCGTGGCCACAGTTGCATCTGTGATTCGCTCCCCATTGCGACGATACATCCACTGCCGACCATCGTGGAAGGACAAATTGAATCTGCTTTCATCTGTCAAGATCATACGAGACCATTGACGTTGATTCTAGCGGCCATGATGTCTACTCTATCTCAAACGCGCCTGCCCGTGACGTGGTGTTGGTAGTGGTACAACAGGTCGCCTACAGAGGAGTCCGGCTACCCTTAAACGTCGACGAACGGTGCTCCAGGATATCCTTACAATGTTAACATTGAAGTGTTCTGTCTGAAGATCTGCTGCGTTAAGGAATCTGCTACCTAACGCAGTGTTCATCATGTGCCTATCATCTCGGACTGCTGTGACTCTGGACCGACCTGGTCGACGTGCATTGGCTTGAAATAGCACTCTGACTCACAATAAAGCGGACAGAAACCTGCCGCTGAGTTTGACAAGATTCCAAAAGGCCTATAGCTTGACCCTTTTCAGCAAGCGTCAAAGAAACGTCTCAGTTTAAGCTGCGATTTCAAACAGGTACCTGAACAGTGAAAGACACTGAAAATGCATCAATGCATGTGTATTGTCCCTCACCTTCCATGGATAGAGCGACTCGCAGGTGCAAATCATTGACATTAAGTGGCAGGTGGATTTCCATATTGACAATTTGAATAAAAATTGTGGCATTTGTAACGGAATGTATCGATGTCAAAGAACGTAATAATGACATTTCAACGGTCTGATGTGTTTTCCATACTGTCAAGTTTGTTAAACATTCAGTTGTATATATTTCAAACAAACACGACAATTTTACAACTTTTTAAGAAATAGTGTTACCATACACGTGTGGTTGACTAATCTGGACACTTTAAATAATCAGTATTGAGTATGAATCGTTTGAAAGCTTTCCGCCTCTTTTCAACAATAATATTGCTGAACAGAGGGGCCATTAGGATAATGCAGAGTCGTGCCAAGACTTGAGGACGTGACGAATGGACGATTAAACTTCTGGGCTACTAAGATGGACCTGGGGGTGTGATTCTGAGCATTTGTTCCTGATGTTCAGCTTCATCATTCTTATCATGCAATAGAAAGCAGTAGGTAGTGGCTAAGTGGTTAAAGTGTTCGCCCGTCACGTCGATATACAAGGTTCGAATCAAGAATGGAGTGAAGAACAAATTACAGGGTTAGTCAGTGGTGGCATGATGTGTTACCTGGATGACTTAAGCCAGTTGAGGTGGAAGGGAAGGTTCCTTTCGTCCAGACACAGTCAGGGTCACCAAGCTCTTGACCGTTGGTCATCCCGTCCCCATCCGAATCCAGGCGACACAACTCCATCGTCCACTGATATCATACACAATGAATTAGATTAATAGTTACCCATAAAGAGATCAACTAGTTACCCATGAAGATCCGGGTTCCAATTGCTTTTCAGCATCCCATGCTACTCGTAAGAGGTGAGGGGCGGTTGGGTAGCCTAATGGTTAAAGCGTTGGCTCGTCACGCCGAAGGCCCGGGTTCGAATCCCCACATGGGTACAATGTGTGAAGCCCATTTCTGGTGTCCCCCGCCTTGATGTTGCTGGAATATTGCTAAAAGCGGCGTAAAAACCAAAATTAGTCAGTCAGTCGTAAGAGGTGACTAACGGGATCGGTTGGTCAGGTTCGCTGACTTTGTTGACACATGTCATCGTGTCCCAATTGCGTAGATCGATGCTCATACTGTTGATCGCTGGATTGTCTGGTCCAGACTCGATTATTTACAGACCGCCGAGTGCAGCGTTAAACAACAACAACAACAAGTTAACCACGTTATTTGTGGTCTAACACAACGGTCGGCGAATCCCCTGTACAGCACAGAGGTTTGAAAATAATCGAAACTGGGACAGTTAAACCTTTGAATGATGCCATGAACATCGTCCTGTGAAATTGTGATATGGCATGACTTGTTTGTTTGTTGGTTAACGCGGCATTGAGCAATATTTCAGCTGTATGGCGGCAATCAGTGAATGATCAGCTGCTTCAGTATGGAGTGTAAATATCCGTTGCCAACCACTTAGCAGTAATGCAGCTGTTTCAGTGTGGTGTGTGGTGAACTTGTGGTTGATAGTATGAACAAAGATTCTGAAGCCACCCAACCTTCATCAGTCTTCCTTTACACCACATACTGGACATACTTCAATACACATTCAATGAAATTAACTAAGTCGTGTTTGTTTCTGTATTTTACTTACACTGTGATATCGAGCGAAGTCCTGTCCAAATGGGTTCTTTGGTCCGCCCCCGAGAGGGCTGTCGTGCCCGACTCCCCACCATAAGTAGTTAGCTTTACAAGGGTGGGGCACGTGATCTCCGTTCGGGATCTCGTCCTGGTAGAAGCGGTAGGCGGATGTCGTCGCCACCAGCAGGAGAAGGGTTAGACCTCTGAGGTAAAGGAAAAAGTAATTGTATCACATATTCGACATCTTAGGCCTATTCCAGAGATGCATCTTAGCGCTGTGACGATGGTACCAACCCGATGTTTCCGTGCTGGCTTTAACATGTTCAGAGACGCATCCCCTCGTGCTGATTATAAGCATAACCGTATGCAAACCATACCACCACATCAACGAGTGAAAGAATGTTTAACTTATAAAACAGAAAACAGCATCAGCTCATTTCAAATATACCCATGACCCATGGCTGGAATATTTAAAAACCGGCATACAATCGTACTCAGTCTTTGTAACCTACTGAACCAATGTTTTTAATAAAACAGTAATTAGATTTTTACCCGAGGTTAGCCATGGTGCAATGCCCTCCGCGTACGCTCAACTTGTTCCTCTGAACTCCCGCCTCCTTCTGTTGACGAAATACAGCAAACTCACTGTTCAAATAAACGTCTGTCGGTGTGAGGATATGGACTGCAATGACACACACAAGGCTCACGTGAAATATATATACCACCCGTTTGTATATGTTGGATGGCGGTGGAGCTGCCTTCTGGGCATATAAGGAATATTTATTAGTAGGTCATCCATATACCAGTTCGAAGGGTATGACCTTTTAAGGGAAATTACATTGAGGCATTACACGTTGTTGATAGAAATAGTTCCTGTTCGAAGGGTATAACCTTATAAGTGATTTTTCAGTGGTGGCATTTATAAACACAAATTCAATTCAATCTGTCCTATGTATTTCTTTGTGTCACGCTGTTCGCGTTCTCTCTTTCCCCCCGACTTATTGCCGGCCTTCTCTCAGGTCCGCTCGTATGGTATATAAGGCCGTGACTTACATAGGCTATAGTCTGTTTGCAGTGAAAACGTACCGGTGAATTGCACTTTAAACAAAAATGTAAATCGAATAAAGTGAAATTAAGATTGCGAATCCTCATACTTCTACCTTGCCAATTGAACATTTAAATCTTAGATTTTTATTCAACTTATGAAAAAAGTTGTTTAACAAACGATCATAGTTTCAAATCGCTTATATTGGTTTGTATTACAAGGGGGTAAGCACAGTAGCTGGAACAGTGAAACAAATGCACCTGCGGTACGTGATGAGCGTTAACTTAGACCAACCCTACTTGATCTCGGTGTTTCATTTTATGTGTATACCCTCCTGTAATACAAACCAATACTAGCGATTTGAAACTATGATCGTTTGTTAAACAACTTTCATCCCAAGTTGAATAAAATTCTTAGATTTAAATTTTCAAATGGCAAGGTAAAATTATGAGGATTCGCAATCAAAATTTCACTTTATTTGATTTACTTTTTGGTTCAAATTGAAATTCATTGGTACGTTTTCACCGCAAACAGACTATAATCAGTTGGCTCTTCCCTGAAACTCCCACCGGTTAGGAGTAACCAGCTGAAGGTATCACGGGACAACTCGACCGGAACGTGGAAGACATTTGGGTGACATAGTTCTCTTACGGTCACTCATGCTACTTAATTTCCCGTTCCTTAAGTTTACTGTTGCATACGTTGCATAGTAAGTGAGTGAGTGAGTTTACTTTTACGCCACACGCAGCAATATTCCAGCTATATGGCCGCGGTCTGTAAATAATCGAATGTGGACCAGACAATCCAGTGATCAACAGCAGGAGCATCGATCTGCGCAAATGGGAACCGATGACATGTGTCAACCAAGTCAGCGAGCCTGACCACCCGATCCCGTTAGTCGCGTCTTACGACAAGCATGGGTTACTGATGATCAATTCTAACCCGGACCTTCACGGGTCGTTACATAGTAAGTTAGTGTAGAACTATACTTGCATCTTAGCCTATTTCTAGTCACTAAAGTAGTGTATGATAAGGGCCCTTCAAGTACCGTGTACACGTACTTGTATAATTATACTTTGTATAATCTCTTAGGGACTATTTAAGGTCAACTTTTGGCTTCGTTAATTGACTTTGTCTGAGCTCTATGGGTGTAAGGCGATGATTAACCATCTTGAGTACTGGAAAACAATGATTGAATTAGTAGTATATACAATGGGGGTTTTGGATCACTTTCAACAAAAGCCTCTGCAAAGCCTTATTTCCTAAATAAGGCTTTGGTCGGGCCCTTAGCTCTTGCTGCTATTAACCCCTACTATGAAAAAGTTTGGGACGCTAGCGGGATGCGAACTCCACATGTATACCTCACAACCGCGCCGCTTAACCGACTGAGCTACCGGGGACTTGGCTGAACTAAGTTGGTTTAACGGGTCTATCCTGTGATAGCGAACTGATCATGTCGTATGTCGTGTTGATATTGGGATTACTTGGTATTTTCCTGGGGGGGTAACATTGTGCCGTACGGTACGATCAATAATTCTTCTCTTACAAACCCTCTGCCTGGCCCATCCCTCAAGTAGTACAAGGTAGGCTCGTCTGCTTTCATGTCAACTTTATCTATGTTGTAAGTTTTGATTGACCATATAGGATCGGTGGCTCGCTTACGGCTATCACCCTCGTGTTCCCCAGGCTGGTATAGATACCTAACTAGGGCCCTATCTGGTATCTGTTTCTCCTTCCCACGCAATGGAGCAGCCGACTCTGCAACTATTGATTTTAGTTTGATAGCGTCTGCCGGTTTCTTATCAGTGAGCCGGGTGACTTCATGGTTGATTGCCGACACCACCTTAGGGAGCCGTGATACCCATGTGTCACCGTGATCGTGGAAAACACGATATCACTAACCAAGATCTTCCTACCTGACAACATACACTTCATGGGGGTGAAGTTCACCCCTGAACTATTATCAGAAAACCAGTTGGAAATTATATTGTAATAGTATTATAGCAATGACCAGTCATCATCCCAACGCTACGCTTAACGACCTAGGGGACACGGAAGGATTCGATCAGCCTGGTGAGGAAGGTGGCTCATACGTCCTACACTTGAAAGACAACGTGTATAGGCGGGCGGCAATGACCGATCATCTACCCAAAATCACCCTCGGGGATCTAGGAGGCATAGAGGGATTCGATCAACCTGGCGAGAATGACACCTCGTACGTCCTACGCTTGGAAGGCAACGTGTATACGCGGATGAAAATAGCCGATTGGCTCCTGCACAAACACTTTAGAGAACCCAAATGGTTGCTCGATATAACCCTCACCACACCTTACGTTTCTTTTCGTAATCATGGATCTAGGGATATCGATGAAATTAAGAACAGCGGTATCTTGATTGGGAGGTTTATATCCAGCGGCCCTAAAAAAATTAGAATTTCCCAAATGCCAGATCACCCGGGTTACATGTTAGATGCAACCGGGGGGAATGCACATTTATCATTTAGTATATACGCTAACCTACCTCCATTTTCTAGTTTTATGCCTCCAGGCTCTACATTAATCATAACACTCTTTTTAAAAAACGTCCATGGGACCACATGGAACCTTTTAGATGGGGTTAGTATCACCCCACCTAGTAGCGATGCAGGCCGCCATGATAGTATCGTTATACGACGGGACGGTGAGGGGTTGCTGCCCCCCTTATCAAGATCCTATTTATTTCATATATTCCAAAATTTACCTATTGACCTTTCCTCTATTCACCTACCCGAGAACGTAGGCCTTATAAACTTCAAGTACGTTGATCGGCTATTAACTGATACCCAATTAAAAAATATTTTATCAGATATATTATAGGCACACAGAATGGGTCTATACCCAGTCGTAGAGGAAGTAGCGAAGACCCTGGAAACCGTAGACGGGTTCCGTTTGAGACAGTTATGTGATGTAAAACGCCAACTAGAACAAGACCGCGACACGCGTAAAGCACTATGTAAGAAGTACCATAGAGCTTTCAATATCGTGGACGGGGCTGATACTGCCCTTATGACAACCAGCATGGGGCTAGGAGCGACAGGTGTTGGGTTGTTAGCTACCATCGTGGCTACCCCCGTAGTGCTAGGCATTGAAATAACAGCTGGGGTGGCAGGGGTGTTAGGGTTGGTGCTTAAGACGCACCCAGGATAGACCCGTTAAACTGACATACGACAGCCATGTCCCCGGTAGCTCAATAGGTTAAGTGGTACGGCTAGGAGGTGTAACATTGGGCGTTCGCATCCCGTTTGCGTCTCAAACTTTTTGTAGCAAGAGCTAAGGGTCCGACCAAAGCCTTATTTGGGAAATAAGGCTTTGCAGAGGCTTTTGATGAAAGTGATCCAAAAACCCCATTGTATATACTACTGAATTAACACGATTAATTGTCTACAAGCTAATGCGACAGTAGTCTTTGGATTTCAGGTGTCAAAATTGTACACAGTATAAAAGAAACGCATGTTTCTTCAGTGAGTGAGTGAATTTGCTTTTACGCCGCTTTTAGCGATATTCCAGCAATATCACATCGAGGGACACAAGAAATGTGCTTCATACAGTGTGCCCATGTGGGGAATCGAACCTGGGCCTTCGGCGTGACGAGCGAACGCCTTAACCACTGGGCTACACCACCGCCCCGCATGTGGCTTCCTATGAAACACGTCGTACCATTCCATGTCACCATGAGATTCATTTAAACAGTACGACCAACTCAATCTCGATCCTCCATCAAATTCTGCTTTTCTAATAGATAGTTAATCACGAAAAACGCACACAGTGCGTGATCTAACCCTCTTCGATCTTTCTTCCAAATCTGCCTTTCTAATATATAACCAATCACGTTAAACGCACACAGTACGTGAGCTCACGCTCTCAGATGTTTCTTCCAAATCTGCCTTTCTAATGTATTCGCGAAAAACGCACACTGTACGTGAGGTAAAGCTCTTCTCCTTCGTGTTCTGAAAAACAATTTATCCAACAGACTGATGAATATAGGAGACTTACACTATTTACATACTTTATTTACACAACAGTGTTAATATTAACGCATGGCAGGTTTACATATTTGCAACTCTGTACAAGTGCACCTCTGTACAACGTAAATGGCTATATACTGTACATGTGAACTGTGGATAAGAACGATTAAGCCTCTGTTTTCAAGTGTACAAAACAAACATGGCTTGTACATATGTGCCGGGAGGTTCCTGTGAACATGAGGCCCGTGAACTGCCTCAGAATTAGAACGAAAAGGATGGAGTGTGTCTGTTCAGCGTCGTATTTGGTCAACAATCGAGTGTTCATCAGATAGTCTGATGACTGATATTACTGAGGGGAAATACCTCCGTGAGTGAGTGACTTTAGTTTTACGCCGCACTCAGCCATATTCCAGCTATATGGTGGCGGTATGTAAATTATCGAGTCTGGACCAGACAATACAGTGATCAACAGCCTGAGCATCGAACTACGCATGGGATACTATGACATGTGTCAACTAAGTCAGTCTTGCCACCGTTAATCGCCTCTTACGACAAGCATGAATTCTAAACACTTGATTGATGGGATGTAGTGTCTTGCACACTTTGTTTGACAGGCAACAGTGTAGAGTATAAATACTTGAATGATGTGATGTAGTTTCACTTGCACCCTTTGTTTGACAGGCAACAGTGTAGAGTATAAATACTTGAATGATGTGATACTGTGTCACTTGCACCCTTTGTTTGTCAGGCAACAAGTGCTGAGTATAAATACTTGAACGATGGGATGAAGTGTCATTTGCAGCTTTTATTTGACAGGAAACAAGTGTAAAGTATAAATACTTGAATGATGCTATGTAGTGTCACTTGCAGCCTTTATTTGACAGACAACAAGTATAAATATTTGATTGATATGATACCCTGTCAGTTTCACCCTTTGTTTGACAGGCAACAAGTGTAGGGTATAAATACTGGAATTATGTGATGTAGTGTGACTTGCATCCTTTGTTTGACAGGCAACAAGTGTAGAGTATAAATACTCGATTCATGTGATATCCTGTCAGTTTCACCCTTTGTTTGACAGGCAACAAGTGTAGAGTATAAATACTTGAAAGATGTGATGTTGTGTCGGTTTTAACCTTTGTTAGTCAGGCAATACGTGTAGAGTATAAACACTTGAATGATGGGATGTAGTGTCACTTGCACCCTTTGTTTGACAGGCACCAAGTATAGAGTATAAATACTTGAATGATGTGATATCCTGTCAGTTTCACCCTTTGTTTGACAGGCAACACGTGTAGAGTATAAATACTTGACTAATGTGATATCCTGTCAGTTTCACCCTTTGTTTGACAGGCAACAAGTGTAGAGTATAAATACTTGAATGATGGGATGTAGTTTCACTTGCACCTTTTGTTTTACAGGCTACACGTGTAGAGTATTAATACTTGAATGATGTGATATCCTGTCAGTTTCACACTGTATTTGACAGGAAACAAGTGTAGAGTATAAATACTGGAATGATGTGATGTAGTGTCACTTGCAGCCATTCTTTGACAGGCACCATGTGTAGAGTATAAATACTTGAATGATGTGATATCCTGTCAGATTCACCCTTTGTTTGACAGGCAACAAGTGTAGTGTATAATCACTGGAATGATGTGATGTAGTGTCACTTGCAGCCATTCTTTGACAGGCAACATGTGTAGAGTATAAATACTTGAATGATGTGATATCCTGTCGGTTTCACCCTTTGTTTTACAGGCAACAAGTGTAGAGTATAAATACTTGACTAATGTGATATCCTGTCAGTTTCACCCTTTGTTTGACAGGCAACAAGTTTAGAGTATAAATACTTAAAAGATAAGATTTAGTGTCACTTGGGCCCTTTGTTTGACAGACAACATGTGTAGTGTATAAATACTTGAATGTTGTGATATTCTGTCATTTTCACCCTTTGTTTTACGGGCAACACGTGTAGAGTATAAATACTTGACTAATGTGATATCCTGTCATTTTCACCCTTTGTTTGACAGGCAACAAGTGCAGAGTATAAATACTTGAATGATGTCATATCCTGTCAGTTTCACCCTTTGTTTGACAGGCAACAGGTGTAGAGTATAAATACTTGAAAGATAAGATTTAGTGTCACTTGCACCCTTTGTTTGACAGGCAACAAGTGTAGAGTATAAATTCTTGAAAGATGGGATGCAGTGTCACTTGCACCTTTTGTTTAACAGGCAACACGTGGAGTGTATAAATACTTGAATGATGTGATATCCTGTCAGTTTCAGCCTTTGTTTGACAGGCAACACGTGTAGTGTATAATCACTGGAATGATGTGATGTAGTGTCACTTGCTCCCTTTGTTTGACAGACAACAAGTGTAGAGTATAAATACTTGAATGATGTGATATCCTGTCAGTTTCACCCTTTGTTTTACAGGCAACAAGTGTAGAGTATAAATACTTGAATGATGGGATGTTTTGTCACTTGCACTCTTTGTTTGACAGGCAACAAGTGTAGAGTATAAATACTTGAATGATGTGATATCCTGTCAGTTCACCCTTTGTTTGACAGGCAACAAGTGTAGTGTATAAATACTTGAATGATGTGATATCCTGTCAGTTTCACTCTTTGTTTGACAGGCAACAAGTGTAGAGTACAAACACTTGAATGATTGGATGTATTGTCGGTTGCACCCTTTGTTTGATGCTATATCAATTCACTTGCATCCTTTTTGAGACAGACTATTTAATACTGGATTTAAGCGATATCATGCATCCTTTCAAAGTCTTTATAACAAACTAAAACTTCCCTCTGAAGCTTTGAAATAAGTTTATTCAAGAAAATATCAGACATACAAAATAGTAAGGAAATTCTTCTCTTTTCAGAAATTAAATTGGGATTATGTCTTATAATCACATCTATTGATTACCAAGAATAACTAAACCTGAAAATATATACGTGAAACCATGATAATAATACTCTACAAAAATACATATAACCTATTGTTTCACCAGAACCTCATTAATACGAACTTCAATATTTCGATTCGTGACTTAATAGCTTCGAGTTAACGGCGGTTTCAGGCCTTGTGTGCGGATATTGCCCATACTATGCATCCACTCTACAGAAAGATTTACGCAACTGCCAAGATAACTGCGATGGAAGCAAGGGTTGATTGTTTTGAGGCACCAGCCGTCGGGTACGGCCCATAGCTAGGTTTAACCTCTGCACTCGCATGACTCCATAGCAGCAAAAAATTTAGTGTTTTCAACATTATCCCGAAAGTTTCTCGTTATGTCTTTGATATAACCCTCCACTTGTCCCGTAAAGCACGGGTGTTGTTTTACCTCAGCTACGGCAGCTGGACATTCAGCACGACATCCTCCATAGACATTACAGTTGTCCAAAACCTTAAACAGAAACGTCAAGAAAAAAATACATATAAATAGTCAATGTTGATAATAATAAAAATAATCTTTTTCCAACTTAACTGCCTGGTGAAATAATATATAGACCTGACAACTTCTTGTTTATTGCATAGAGCGACGTTTCAGTGTATATTCTTACACCTTTTTCAAGATTTCTTTTAGCTTGAAAGCAGTGTAAGAATCTACATGGAAACATCTCTCTAATCAATAAAGAAGAAGTTGTTATCAATAAAGTCGTTTGCTTTATTATTGACTCAACAACTTCTAGAATGTCGATAAAACACTTGGTCGGAAACGGTATTTAAGGCGGGCACTGGGTGTTTTCATAATAAAGATGGTCATGAAATTATATCTTGTCAAAGAAAATAGTGTCATTTGAACGTAAAATAGAATGGTGCCGTTTGAACCAAAACCAAAATAGTGGCATTTGATTTGGTTATACCCCAATAAAGTTTAACATACCTTGCCAAATAATTGCTTTCTGATGGGATTTGATGCATTGAACACCATGTTAAAGTTACAGCCGTTGAGAGATCTAGTTTCATCGCGTTTACAGAGGTCCAGATCATTCCACGTCAGGCAGGACGAGCGCTGGATGGCCTCTTCGGGGTAGTAGGTGAAAACCCCAAAACACATCTCATCGAACGTCCCCTCTCCAAACATGGCAGTTGTGCTTCTGGAGGTGGACCTGTACACGCAGGTTGTTTCTAGAACATCGCCCGCCAGAAGCTGCACGGGAGGGTTGTACCTTGGTTGAGAGAAGTGTTGAGTGAGTGAGTATGGTTTTACGCCGTAATGTCCAACAATATCACGGCGGGGAACACGAGAAAAGAGCCTCACACATTGTAACCATATGCATGTAGTGAATCGGGGCCGGGTCTTCTGGAATGTCACTTATTTTACGTAGTAGTAGTAGTAGTAGTAGTAGTAGTAGTAGTAGTAGTGGATCTCAGGCCTGTTGTGAGTAAAACACTGCTAAAAACACTGCCGATTTTATTAAAGTTAATCCCTCATGATGTGACACATTTACTACTGTGTTATGTCAGAGGCTAGTCGATTCTTTTATATATCTTTTTATGACGTCGAAAAAGTCCTCGGCATTACAGTTACACATTTTTCTTGTCGAAATTTAAAGTTATCTCTCGCTATTTTTATGCTTTTATGCTTTTACTTTCGATTATTATCTGAAATTTTCTTTCTTAAAATAATTGAAATGACGAGAGAAATGCTAAAAACTTTGATTTAAAAAAAAAATAGAATGTGCTACCCAAAAGGACAACATTGGGTTTTTTCAGTCCTATGCAAATGCCTGATTGGAGAGAGAGTGAGTAGAGGACTGCACGGCAAAACGTGTGACGTTTACCCTCGTCCAAAGAATACTGTATCTCAATCTGCCGTTTAGACTTTCTGGTAAGAAATTATAGCGCAGGAAATACATTACGTGTGAACAATAGGGTTGTCATAACTGTACACTTCGTCTGGAGTCAAGTCTCGCAGTTTCTCGCCATTCCGGAAATGTTCCACGTTTTGTTGGAAACCTGAAAAGGGAGGAGGTCATTGTTGTTTTAGGATCCTATTTTCGTGAGATTCAGATCTCTGCATTGTTGGGCGTTGAGATTCGCTGTGCAGAACTGCATTTCAAGCCACGCAGGACTACACCGGTTTTGTGTTCCAGTCTTAGATTCTTCCGAAAGGTTTACCATACCCGTACGTTTGGTTTCACAACCAGAGGCTTGTTAAGATTTTTCACGGCCACTATATTGGCAAGACTTCACACCAGATCAGAAGACTACTGAAGCAACAAGCTGATACAGACACCACGTCATCAACATCCCGAACTCTCAACAACTTACTGTAGGCCAACGGCACCAACAGTTCCAACAACGAAATATTAAACCCAGAGGGGGAGAATTACAAATGACTGTTACAATCCCATATTGATGAAACCTCGAACCTCACTCACTCACTCACTCACTCACATACCTACCCAAATAATGCATATGGTTCCACCCAGTCATTAGATTCACCGGTGCCTTAATTAGTTTCCTGGTGCACTCTGCAGTACATGTAGACTTCTTGACCACTCGCTGCTGACCAGGCGGGATGACCAACTGCATCTGGCCAGTGGTAAAATAGGCAGCGTTGTTCTTTCTCAGCTTCGTTGTCAGGAACAACACAAGGCCTGAACTGTCCACGTAGTCGGTTCTTTTCTGTGGGTTCGTCCAGTGGAACTACAAGGTAAATGATTGAGCTGAGTATGTTTGGTTAACCGCCGCTCTTCAAGGTATTTCTATTACGATTCAAAGGCCCGTAGTAACGCAAGTTCTTCACGTTTACCGCTTTGCTGACATCCACCAGCCGTGGTATGATGCTGAAAAACCTGAAAACCTTACGTAAGCAAACTGGGATTCGAACCGACTATCCTAGGATCCTGGCACTTCTAACACAGTCTCCCTCGGAGCAAAGCAGAAACGCGGTAAAAATCTATGTAATGACACCAGGTGTTTTTTCAAAAGGTAAGCATGTTCAGCTCTATCGTAGCACCTGGCACTCGCAAGATTCGAAAAGAAAGTTTGTTTAGAATATCTGTTTTTAATATCTGAGATTCTCGCACCTGCATGTTGATCATGGACATCCCTGCCTTCTTGCCAAACTTGAATCCGGCATCCGGATATACACACTCCCCTGGCATCCCTAGCGTCCACACCTGAAGGGTTCTCTGGCATCCAGGGGATGCCATGTTGCATAACGCTGGCTCGGAGAGAGGCACGCCTAAATATTCGATATTCCAACATTCAAAGGAAGGAGCAAGACTGCCAAACTGTTTTCATTTGGTTGTTGTTTAACGCCTCACTTAGCAATATTCTAGCTTTAAAACGGCGGTCTGTACATAATCGAGTCTAGAACAGACAACCCAGGGATCAACAGCATGAGCATCGATCTATGCAATTGGGATACGATGACATGTGTCAACCAAGTCAGCGACCCTGACCATCCGATGCCTTTAATCGCCTCTTACGACAAGCATGGGTTGCTGAAGACCAATTTTAACCTGGATCTTCACGGGTCACCATCAAACTAAAACAAGCATGCATTTCATCTTAATGTTGGTTAAACATATCAGAAATCATTGGAATGAACAGGATTCTGTTATTTTTACACGAGAATTGAGAAAATAAACGAAATTACGAGAGAAAGGAGCTTCGAAAAATAATAAATTTTAAAAACATATTCAAATAGCAAAAACAATCGAAATTTAATCAAAACTAATTTGGAACATAAGAACATGAAACTTTTTTTTTCCCTTTCTGCGTCAGGTTTACCTGTAGCGTCACATCCCGTCAAGGTGATGTGGTGCATAACGTTGGCGTTGTCGATGAAGGGCTTGCTGCCGATCAGATGGTAGTCGGTATTGTTATCCAACGTATCAAGGTTAAAGGTGAAGCACATGTAGCTTGTTTCCTCAGCCGGGACACGGGTCGGGGGGAACCGCAGCGTTATGTTCATCACATCTAGTTATGAAAGAAATACAGCGTTATCATTAAGGCGTTGACGTTATTTTGTGCGTTTCAGAAGGAATTCGTGAGTTACTTGGATTAAAACCCGATTTTAGCAGCATTCCAACGACCCCAAAATCATAGGTTTCTAGCAAGGGACGCAACTCTGCACAGACAATTGCGGCACCTTAAACTACTTTTCAATTAATCATCATGTGATTATGAGCTAGGGGTGGCTAAAATGATCGTAATCGGAAATTTCGTCGATGGGAAAAAATATTAATGATTATCGATATAAAAATTATGTTATCGATAATATTGTACATTAACTTATGTGATTAAAAGAAATTAAATTTCCCACACAATAAACAAGTTTAGGACTTTATTCGTGGTCTGCTTCTAAATCATGTTTAGGGCACTGTTTTGTTAATGATAATGATAACAATAATGCAATAACATGTCGCCACTCATCAGTGATTTGAAATATATTCATTTCTTTCCGATATTTTTGGAATGTTTGCTCAAAGTTACGTCTGAGATATTTATCGACAACCGATCGATATTTAGGTAACGATTATCGATCTCTGATCAATGTTAATAGCCATCCCTATCGCGAACAGATACTTATTCACAAACCCATCTAAAAAAGCCATGCACTGGAAAAGAGGTGAGGTGAAATTGGGTTTAACGTCGTGCTTGAGAATATTTCGCTCATATGACGACGTGCATGCGTGTGTATGTGCATGTGCGGCTGCTTGTACTAGCACAGACTGAAGCTGGTTTTATAGTGCTAGCCAACTGAGATACCATGCCGCAGTGAAGCATGAATAAACCACTCAGACACATTATACTGACTCCGAGCCGACCAGTCCTTCTTGTACCCATTACTGCCAAGCGCCAGGCTGGGACCAACAAGTACCATATTTTTAACGTCTTTTGGTATGATGCGGTCAGGGATCGAACCCGCGACCTTCCGCTCTCCGGGCGGACTCTCTTACCACTTCACCACGGAGGCGGTTTACTGGGAAAGAACGCAAACATCATATTGTTATGTAGAATCAAACCATCGATTTAGATCAGCCGACATTTTCATTTCTCAGTGAAGATTTCAGTGAAAATGGATATTACTTTGGTCACAAAAGTGAATATTCTTTTACGCAACACGCTTCAACGTTCCAGCTAAACCACGGCGACCTCTTCAACGTTCCAGCTAAACCACGGCGACCTCTTCAACGTTCCAGCTGAACCACGGCGACCTCTTCAACGTTCCAGCTAAACCACGGCGACCTCTTCAACGTTCCAGCTAAACCACGGCGACCTCTTCAACGTTCCAGCTAAACCACGGCGACCTCTTCAACGTTCGAGTCAACGTTCCAGCTAAACCACGGCGACCTCTTCAACGTTCCGGCTAAACCACGGCGACCTCTTCAACGTTCCGGCTAAACCATGGCGACCTCTTCAACGTTCCAGCTAAACCACGGCGACCTCTTCAACGTTCTAGCTAAACCACGGCGACCTCTTCAAAATTCCAGCTAAACCACGGCGACCTCTTCAACGTTCCAGCTAAACCACGGCGACCTCTTCAACGTTCCAGCTAAACCACGGCGACCTCTTCAACGTTCCAGCTAAACCACGGCGACCTCTTCAACGTTCCAGCTATATCACGGCGACATCTTCAACATTCCAGCTATATCACGGCGACCTCTTCAACATTCCAGCTATATCACGGCGACCTCTTCCACATTCCAGCTATATCACCGCGACCTCTTCAACATTCCAGCTAAACCACGGCGACTTGTTATTAAGCCGATCCATGGCAACTAGTGGTTGACAGAATGATGGAGCAGCGTGCCAGTTCCTGGGGAAATCATCACGATGACGAACACACAACACACACACACACACACACACACACACACACACACACACACGCCCCTCCCCGCCCCGCTGTTTCGCAGTCTTTTGTTTTACCTGGACTGTTTAACTCGTCGCATTTGAACTCCCCTGTTTCGCACGAGACATCCTTGTTTGATTCTCTGCACTGCTCGCTGCCCCATGGGTCACAGACACCTGAATCATACCAAAGGCCCGTTAGTGTTTAAAAAACATCAAAACTTGAATCAGTTCTACCAACGGGTCCCTATTAAATCCATGAAATGAAACATTTAACATTTACTGTGAGTGACTATCGTTTTACGCCGCTTTTAGCAATATTTCGGCAATATCACGACAGAAACACAAGAAATGGGCTTCACACATTGTACCCATGTGATGAATCGAACCCAGGCCTTTGGTGTGACGAGCCAACGCTTTAACCACTAAGCTACCCCACCACGTGTATAATGGAACACACCGGTTTGATTAATCCGGACACTTGTTAATCTGCACAGTTTGGTCAGAAAAAGTTGCGACCTTCTTAAACTTTTCATAATCACCATTGAGCATGATTCGAAAGAAGTTGTAATGCCATTTTTGAACAATAATGATGACAGATGGGATCATGAGGATATAACGCGGAGTCGAACAAAGACTTGAGGACGTGACAAGTCGACGATGAACCATCTAGGCTACTATGCTTCACATAATAGCATGATTCTGAACATTTGTCCCTGATGCTGAAGATAATCATCCTTTTCATTCCGTTATAGTTGAGAGTAGCAAACAGTCGAAAGCGTGTAGTGGCCTAGTGGTTAAAGCGTTCGTCCATCACGCCGATGGACTAGGTTCGAATCCAGAATGGTGTGAAGAACAATTTACAGGAAAGTTAGTCTGTTGTGAAATGCAGTGTTACCTGGATGAGATATGACACGTGAGGTGAAAGGGAAAGTTCCCTTCGTCCAGACACAGTCAGGGTCACCCAGCTCTTGCCCGTTGGTCATCCCGTCCCCATCCGAGTCCAGGCGGCACAACTCCGTCGTCCACTGATACCATACATGAAAGAATAAGGTAAATAGTTAACACATTGTTGGTGGTTTAACACAACGTTCAGCTAATCATTTGTGTTGAGGCTTGTAAATAACCGAACCTCGGACAGTTAAACCTGTGAGTGATGCCAGCGTCCTATGACATTTGGGTACAACACTCACTTATCAACAATTTTCATCCAGCAATTTAAACAAATGAAATAAGTACGGTATTGATTGGGGACATTTGTATCGTTTTGTTGTGTTCATGTTTGTATTGTGTTGTGTGTGAATGTTCTTGTGCGAAGCGCTTAGCAGTTATACAGCTGTTTCAATGTGGACTGTGGGGAACTAGTGGTTGATAGTATGAGCAACGATTCTGAAGCCATCCGCCTCATCAGTCTACCCTTACACCAAACTGTACATAACTCAATACACATTCAATGAAATTAACTAAGTCGTGTTTCTTTCTGTATATTTGCTTACGCTGTGATATCGAGCGAAGTCTCGTCCAAATGGGTTCCTTGGTCCGCCCCCGAGGGAGTTGTCATGCCCGACTCCCCACCATAAGTAGTTGGCTTTACAAGGGTGGGGCACGTGATCTCCGTTCGGGATCTCGTCCTGGTAGAAGCGGTAGGCGGATGTCGTCGCCACCAGCAGGAGAAGGGCTAGAACGCTGAGGAAAAGGAAAAGGTAATTGTATTACATATACGACATCTTAGGCCTGTTCCAGAAAGCCATCTTAGCGCTGTGACGATGGTACCAAGCTCTACAACAGTCGTACCGCCAAGATCGCTTTGTGGCCCAGACCCACACACAGTCAAACAGAAACGTTGATGTGTCGAACATACGTTTGTCTCGAAATAAACAGTTACGTACTTCTTTAGTGATGATTTCGCGTTTATGTCGTGCTTCGGTTAACTCGAAGTATTTCAACTTCGACACAACGATGTTTGCCTGTACATCTGTATGTACACATATATAAACACCAAATGACACAAGATATTCTCGAAAAGGTGAGCATACACTGCATGTATTAGTTCGGACGTTTTAGTCCATTTCTGTAGCCCGAGCCCACTGATAGGATGACGCAGCTCTTAACATGAATACGCAGTATCCTCACTTCAAGCCGACCAGGTAACACGGATACCTCACCCAGACACAATGTTGTTTCTCCCAGCGACCAGTGTCTGTTTAAGCCCTTTTTAAAGTACATTTTAAACGTCACTTGTTATGTCAGCTCTGAATGCTGCATTTACATCCAGAAATCTAGACGCGTTGTATTGTTCCGGGCCAGTGTACCGAGATCTGGAAGGAGTTGGGGTATTTGGGGTCATCGTCAGCAGTCGTGGTGTCGTTTTAAAAAAAGACGTTTCCCTGCTGGCTTTAACATGTTCAGAGACACACCCCTCATGCTGATTACAAGTATAACCTTATACAAACCATACCACTATATAAATCAGTGAAAGAATGTTTGAATTATAGAAAAGAAATCAGCATAAGTTTATTTCAAATGTACCCATGAGACCCGGGTTCGATGTGTCAAGCAGGCACCAGGTGCCTCAAACCCTGATATGGCTGGAATAATTCTAAAACCGGCATAAAATTGTACTCAGTATTGGAACTTTATTGCAATAAAATAGTAAATAGATCATTTACCCGAGGTTAGCCATGGCGATGCTCTCCGTGTTCTCCCAACTTGTTCCTCTGGACTCGCGCCTTCTTCTGTTGACGAAACACAGCAAATTCACTGTTCAAATAAACGTCTCTCGGTGTGGGGATATGGGCTGCAATGAAACACACACGGCTCACGTGAAATATATATACTTGACAAAAATAGTTATGTAAATATTGTTGATATATGTAAATTTTGAAATTATGAATAATGATCTATTTATTAATTGACACACTGATAAAATATCAATCATAAAAATACGAATAACTACCAATACCTAACTTATTTTGTCCAATATATATACTACCCGTTTGTACATGCAGGACGAAGGTGGAGTGAGTATGGTTTAACGCCGCTTTTAGCAATATTCCAGCAATACCACGGCGGGGAACACCACAATTGGGCTTCACACATTGTATCCATGTGGGGAATCGAACTCGGTCTTTGACATGATGAGCCAACGCTTTAACCACAAGGTTACCCCTCCGCCCCGGACAACGGTGGAACTACCTTCTGGACATATAAGCAATATTTATAAGTAGGTCTTCCATATACCAGTTCGAAGGGTATTACCTTATAAGGGAAAAATGCATTGATGGCATTATACAGTATTTATAGAAATAGATTCAGTTCGATCTGTCCTTTGCATATTCTATATATTGTTTACATCATGAAGTAGTAGGCATTCTTCTCCACGGATTACTATTTACAAAACAATACATTCATAAATGCGATTAATTGTCTACCAGCTAATGTGACAGTCATCTTTGTATTTCAGGAGTCAATGTTTTGTACCCAGTATGAATCAAACACATGTCGCTTCATATGAAACATGTTGTACCATTCCGTGCCCTCGTGAGATTCATTTAAACGGTCCGACCAATTGCATCTCGATCTTTCATTCGAAGCTGGTTTTCTAATGCATAGTTAACCACGAAAACGCACACAGTACGTGAACTAACGCTCTCAGATCTTTCTTCCAAAACTGACTTTCTAAAAGATAGTTAGTGGCAAAAAACGCACACTGTACGTGACAGGCGCGTAGCCAAGAAAATACAGAGTATAGGCACAATTGATGAACTATTTTGAAATCAGGGAGAATATACCACATCTAAAAGTAAAACATTTTTCTGAACACAAGTTAAAGTCAATAACATGGTAAAACATGCAAACCATGAAGATTAACTCTAAACTAGCGGATCTAACTCAAGCAGATCCTGACCAAGTAAATATTGTAAATAGTATAGTACCAATGCAACTTAAAAAAGACTCGAAAACTCGGTAAATGAAACACTCCAACTTGAAAGCATAAGGTGGATCTCATGACGACTGAGAGGATTAAACAAACTATCAGAGCAACAATAGGTCATCACAGATGTTAGTCAAAGAGAAGAGTCTTCTAGTTTGACGTTGTGCGAATATGCCAACGATTTTGTCAATGTCTACCACGAAATCACGATGTACGTGAATAAGTGCAAGTGCAGACAATCTGCCAGTGAAAATTGTTGCTCTGAGGTAAGTCTTAATGCGTCTCATTGCACTGAAAGAACGTTCGGCTGTTGCAGAGGACACTGGCATTGTCGCCAATGTTTTCACGACCACGTGGATTTGTGGATAAAGACCCCCTTGACAAAGTCGAGAGTTGTTAGCAGACAAGATGGCCTTTCTTCAATGGCTACGTGCTGCCAACGGCATTTCCACCGTCGGACTTCAACCTCTAGCTGCTCGATGTCGCTTTGACGCAGTTCAACAAATTGTTGAAACACCCTCCTTACAATTTCATCAGTAAGGTTGTGCAGTGAGCTAGGCACTAAGTACTGTGCTTCAAAGCGACCATTTGGTACAATCAACCTCAGCTCCATTTGCTGAGAGATGTGGTCAAGAAGAGGGTGGTATAAGTTCCTCTTCCAGTACAGCATTGGAGTTGGAGCAGGGCATTGTCTCGCATTGTCTGACGGCCAACACACCTTGGCATACTAGGGCCCAGCTCATATTTTCTTGCAAGCTTTGAGGCATCGTCAAACAGTTCTTGCCATACATCATCATCCTCACGGATTTGCCGAAGACTACTAATGACAACTGACGCCTCGCTGGAAGCTTTAATAAAGTCAATACTAGGAGACAGTTTCAATAACTGTACAGTGTAATGCATGACATGTTGTGAAACAACGAGACCAACGATAAAGTCAAACGAGAGAATTGACAATCGTAACGATCTAGCTCTGGTATACCCATGTTGTTCCAGTGCTTGCAAGGTAACAACAATAACATCAAATGCGGGTTTGAAAGTTGATAGAGAATCTGCACGGCTTGTCCATCGTGTTTCAAATAGTTCAGTGATCTCTTTCCTGCCCATTGATTCTCTGACTTCTTGATTGGAATCAAGCTCATTGGTGAAAAATAGAAGACGCTTTGCTGAATATGAAAATGCAAAAGCGATATCCTGAACTGTGGACATGATCATTTTCACAGACTTAATGGAACAACTGTGCACAAGCGGTAGGTTCAAGCAGTGAGACTTGCAGTGTACATGGAACGCCCCGGGATACTGGCGTTTAATGATTGCCTGACTGACTGAGTTTGGTTTTACGCCGCTTTTAGCAATATTCCAACAACATCACGGCGGGGGGACACCAGAAATTGGCTTCACACATTGTGCCCATGTGGGGATTCGAACCCGGGTCTTCGGTGTGACGAACCAACGCTTTAACCATTGGCTACCCCACCGCCCAATGATTGCCTGAACACCGTTAGCATGACCACTCATGTTGGAAGCGCCGTCATATCCCTGACCTCTTACGAATTTTTTATCAATGCCATATTCACCTAATTCTGAAAAAAAATTCTCAGCTAAATGTGCTGTCTTTGTGCTTTCTGCTTCAACAAATCCCCCCCAAAAGTTGGGGGGTTTTGTATTGTGAGGCCTTCCTCATTAACTGACACATACCTGACAGAAAGGGAAATCTGTTCCTTGTTTGAAGAATCAGTGGCCTCATCAGCGATAAGAGAAAAACATTCCTGTGCATTGCATTCATTAGCTATGTCTTGTTGTTTTTTTTGTGAAGCACACAGGTGAAGGAGCTCGTTTTAAATCTGTGCTGACAAATATGTGTCGGTATTTGAACTAATGTCCAATGGTTTTTCAGGATGACATCACGCTGCGCCCTGTATTGCAGGAGAGCAACGAAGTTACTTTTGTCCTCTGCGTGCCTCCTAATTGCAATATTTTGTTTCCCACACAGAAGGAGTGTTTCAATAAGTGTTTTCAGAAGTGAACGGTTTTCAGCAACAGTTGCTTTGTGGCTACTTGACAGTTGCGTACAAATATCATCTTGAACGTGAGAAGCAACCTTTCTGTAGTTACTGCATTTTTCATAGCAATTTTGATGTGATTCAAGATTAGTGTGTCGCTTTATCAATGTTCCAATATTTGCCCAGTCATTTACATAAAAAAGATACAAAAGCACCCTTATTTGCGTCAGTGGCGAAAAGGACACATGGAAGACATATGACACTATCGTTGACATATCCCTCAATGGGAACTTCACCGACCTATCTCTCCTGGCGTCAGTTGCATCTAAGTCCCCGAGAATGAGAGAGCGATTGCTCTCAGTTTTGAGATTCTGTAACTCAAATGACCCAATATCAATACCAGAGAAACCAGTCTTAATATTTGTCAATTTTACCGGCTCAGCAGAGACAGTAGATGATTTCGGAGTGTCTGATTTAACAATTGGCGAGGAATCAGTACATGACTCAGATAATGCTATTGTATCAGAATGTGTTTGGGAATACAGAGTACTATAGTCAGGTCTAACGGGTGTTTCAGTCAATTTGGGTTGTTTAACGAAGTACGAATGAATTGTAGATGAACGTTTTGCCGATTTCTGACTCGTTTATGCGCATAACAAAAGATACAATACTTAAGTGGTAAAACAATTTCAAAGAACAGACCAACGATGTCGCCTATAGAACGAACAATTTCGGACTGAAGTGTCAGCCTGTTTCCAGACATAATCTATTGTATAGTGTGGACACAACATGTTTTGTCTACAAATGATCCGCGAAGAAAGGTGAGTTCGGGTACCACGGCACTATACGTATATACCAGAAACAACCCAGAAAACATGAAAACAAATTAAATGTTATTTTTTTAGCAGCTTGAATCATAACAATTTATTTTCAATTTTAAAGTGTAAGTACGTGCTTTTTGTGCTACGCTGTAGATACGCCACTGCGTGAGGTAACCCTCTTCTCCTTCGTGTTCTGGAAAACAACTTATCCAACAGACTGATGAATATGGGAGCCTTACACTATTTACATACTTTATTTACACAACCGTGTTAATATTAACGCATAGAAGGTTTGCATATCCGTAGCTCTGTAAAAGTGCACCTCTGTACAACGTAGACTATATACTGTACATGTGAACTGTGGATAAGAACGAGATAAAACTCTTTTCAAGTGTACGGTATTGACATGGCTTGTACGTACCTCACGCGAAGTCCCATTAAACATGAGATTCGTGAACAGAACTATATAGAATGAAAAGGATGGAGTGTGTCTGTTTAGCGTCGTATTTTGTAAACAATCGGGTGTTCATCAGATAGTCCGGTGACTGATATTACGAAGGGGAAACAGCTCCGTGAATGAGTGAGTTTAGTTTTACGCCGCACTCAGCCATATTCCAGCTATATGGCGGCGGTCTGTAAATGATCGAGCCTGGACCAGACAATCCAATGATCGACAGCATGAACATTGAACTACGCAATGGGATACGATGACATGTGTCAACCAAGTTAGCGAACCTAAACTATAAATACTTGAATGATGTGATATATGATGTGCCAGTTGCACCCTTTATTTGACAGGCAACAAGTGTAGAGTATAGATATATACATTTGCCACGTCAGACTTTTATTCATAATGCTGAGTATTCACTCGACGAGAATTGCAAAATATGTACCTTTGTCAGGTAATCTGAGTGGTGTTACGACTAAATATACCTGTTATAATTTCATTAACTGACCATCAAGTGAAAGACAAATAGTACTCAACCTAACTATATTCTCGATGTTCAATGTTTGAAAAGCTTCTATTTCCTTTCGAAGGAATCATTAGGAAAGCCATATCCAAAATTCCACATATGTGGGTAATGTGGTTAACGAGATATTAGTTATCACAACAAATTGGGGTATAATATTTCTTTACAAATTTCAGAAAATATTAAACGATCTGTCATTTGGTACCTCTTGGATAATGGTATACCCTCAGATAATATCATATACAATATGTTCAGTATAGTATTGGATGACTTCCCGTCATGATCAACATTCAAATATTTTGATTGCTTGATTTATATTTAGACGGAGGCTGTTTGTCAAGGATACCCTCATTTTAATCTTTCAAAAGCATTGTTTCCAGATATTAAAACTGGCCCTGTTTACAATATATGGAGAGCTGACACTTGTGTGACCATTCTGTATTTAGTTTGAACCTTTGGCATCATGTGGGCGAACTGGCTGAAGCGCCAGGCTAGAGACCCAGCGAGGTTGAAGGTGTGGGGATCGAGCCCACCTGTGACCGGGTGTGCAAAACCTCGGAGTCAACTTTGTGTGCAAACTCTTTCAGTGTTGTCACAACCCCAAGTGTACAGTGCATAACCCTGTGCACTTCAAAAGAACCCACGAATCCGTTGGTATATGACCAGATCGTGGCCACAGGAATACGTGCAAACACCTAGTTGCGGGTACAGCAACGTGCAGTGAACTGGACAAAGTACTGTGACTATGTGTCTCAGTCCACCCAGCTGTGAATGGGTACCTTGTTAGGATGAGAGAGCCACAATAAACTCGGTGCGCCTAGTGGTAGCAAGAGTTGTATACTCCCCAGGGAGTTGAGATTGATAGCACGATGTGACGTTGAGATTGACATCCAGTGATCGAGGGAAACAAATACCAGAGACTTGAGCAAGCAATGGTTGCATGGATATGTGCGCTATATAAATATCCTAGAATAATAGGTGAAAACATTAGAATAAGTTATGTCCTTATGATTATGTCAACTGAAAGGGGGGGGGGGGGGTAGTGTCTCCAAAACACACTCTTTCAGTAAGCATGAAGGGGGGAGTCATTTTAACAAGCGATTGTAGTTTCAAATTGTTTTTTTTTAAGCATTTTAACATCTAAGTTTGATTCTAGCGGACTTCTGCCTATCTCACACACACAAAATGTTTCTTGCAAATATTGTTTCCGAAGTTTGGGATGCATTTATTGCAGATTTTGCGTTTTGGGGGTACCAAGATAAAAAGTCAAAGAAAATGGGTATCGTAAGGCTGGAACATATCAAAACCAATTTGCTTGAGGTTGACAGATAATATGTAGCAAAATATGTGTATCAGTATCTAGGTAAGGCTGACTACTTGGTGAACGCCCTTCCTAGAATCGACAGGACCTGGGCTATCAGACGCACCCACTCAACATTTTATACAGATTTTGAAAAGTCTTTTGTTAGTTTTCACCTGGTAAGTTTGTTTTTGCAAAAATCGCGAAGAAGCACTTTCTGAGCATTACCTGAGCAGTTACGCTGTTTTTATAGAAGGATACTCTAACACTCCTAGATACCAATATGGCCGCAATTGACATTTTGGCATGCATCTAAGAAGGAAAAATGTTAAGTACACCAAGTTACTACATACTGCTAAATTCTAACAATGTATCTTAAATAGAAAAGAAGATACGAATTTTGAAAACTAATTTTAAGAGCACATATACAAAATAAGCAAACATCAAGATGTCCATAACTAATCAAGATATCCAAAAACAATTTTAGATCATCCATGTTTGATGTTTAGGCACAAAGTCTGCAAATTTCAAAGTTCTGCAGCTCATACATTTAGAGCTACAGATTGCGGAAGATGTCTCCCCCTCGAAAATGGCAAATTTCCTCTGTACGTCTTCAGTTCAATATGGCAGACAAACCACGTGACTTTTGACATATAACTAAGAATATCAATCGTTCAACAACCAACTGCAACATCAGAAACAACTTCTTCTAGTCATTTCCCCTGTAAATTTGCTTTTGAAAAAAGTGTAAAGAAATCTGAAATTTTTTAAGAGAACTTTGACCCAGAAGTAGCACTCGGAGACAAACGTGAGCACTTTTCTCCTCAGTAGTTTCTGGACACAACGTATGGAAATCTTCGAAATTCTGTAGCTGATAGTTCGAACTTAACACATATTGGGAGCAAACTGCTCAGAAAACATGGCTAAAAACTTAGCTGTTACACCGTGCATTTTAGCGACTTGACGAATCTAGGCAAAATTGTTGGGAATTCGATTACGCATCTGCACAAGAAATTTGGACGTCTTTGAACCATTAGTTCTAGAGATATTTGCTATCAAACTTTGCACCTTTCGAATTAATTTTGAATTATCTGCCCTTTGCTATTGGGTCTAGAGCCTTGAGTTTTGGCGCTATGAATTCCAGAACAATGGGCACTTTGGTTATTCTTTAGATGCGATTCTGAGTACTGGTTTAGGACAAAAAACGGCGGAATGATGAATGATAATTCTAATAATCCGAACGATTAAAATAGGTCACCTTGCTTTGCCCTATCAAGTTGAACAGGTGATTCACGAACCCTTCGCTTTGTTACTCAGCATATCTCGTATAGCCTCGGGTAAAAGTCCCGCTTGGTCTCCCGCGATCGGATCTCCAATTTGGCCCGAAGCCGGTACCTCGGTTTCTGGCCTCTGGTCAAGATGATACAGATAAAATCAGTCCAAACACGACCATATCGTTCACTTGCTCACACTTTCCATAGTAAAACATCTTTGACTGGTGCAGTATTCACAATAGAACCACACGTGAATATCCGTGTTAGATTTGATCTTCAGCAACCCATGCTTGTCGTAAGAGGCAACTAACGGGTTCGGGTAATCAGGCTCACTAACTTGGTTGACACATGTCATCCCATCCCAATTGCGTAGATCGATGCTCATGCTGTTGATCACTGAATTGTCTGGTCCAGACATGATTGTTTACAGAGCGCCGCCATATAGCTGGAATATTGTGAGTGCGTCGTAAAACAACAATCAATCAATCAATCACAATAGTACAATTTAAACAAACTTAATAATTAAATAAACGCTTTTTCCTCATTTTCTATTTTGAAATATTACTTGTTATATGAATATTGCCCCAGGTTGTTTAAATTTTAAAGGAGAATATTCTTGGTTATTAGTCAATATATTTATGCTCAATGTTCAAATGCATTAATATAATCGTAGTTCGTTTTAAATTTGGCTCTACTTATATTGAGCGTACACACTGCTCCAACTTCTAATGTATCTCCAAAAAGATATTTTGAGCTTCACGCTTTTCGATTTGACGCTATTTTCCAAAGTCGGTCAAGGATGAATCACTTTTCTAGTGGCTGTTCACAACTACCCTGTGATTTTCCATTCACTGTACACGTAACAGGTATTTCTCGACTCATGCAAACAACTGACTGTGAATCACGGTCATGTGTTCATGCGAGCTATTGGCATAAACACAGACAGCGGCATTCTTAATATACTAGTGCATGTGCTTAAAGGTTGTTTATATGTAGGTATGACTACGCATTGAGTCAGGACCTCGTGCCTCCATGAAAAGTATATTTGCGCTCCACTCATGGGTAAATAACACCAGCGTTCCTCGACGGAATGCACTTGCCCCTAATGCCCTGGAGGGCGGTTGGGGTGAGGGGTGGCTACTCTCCCCGCTCTTCACTGTAGGTTTCTTCTACAACGTCACAAATAGCACAGTCATACAGGCAGTCGGACAGATGGTTTGTTTAAATTTCATCTAATGTACAACATTACTATGAGAAGTAAAACATATACAGCACACCCTGGTTATAATGCCACCATTTGTCCAGGAGAAAATGTGTCATTATGTCCAGGGTGGCATCATAACCAGGTAGGACAGTTAGAGGCCCTATGCAATCAACAAGGTGATTGAGCAGATGTCTCCTGTAATGGGCCTTGAGTGGCTGGTTAATCCCAGCGTCTAGGGGCTGTAGGTGACTTGTTGTAGGTGGCCCTAAGTGTATTGTCACGTGTATTATCCAATCTGGGATTAAAGCATTAATGCATTTGGTCAAAATTAATTTGAATCATCTCAACTAACCAATTAAGGTATGTATACTACATACAGCCAGTGTAATTGGCATTATAACCAGGGGAAAATTACGTTTGTTCAAAAACCCATTGGCAAATGGCATAATATCTGGTTTGGCATTATAACCAGGGTATTATATAGGAAGGAAATCTGTTCTGGCAAAACATGACATTATATCCAGGGTGGCATTATAACCAGAGTATTATAAAGGCAGGAAATATGTTCTGGCAAAAACATGACATTATATCCAGGGTGGCATTATAACCAGAGTATTATAAAGGCAGGAAATCTGTTCTGGTAAAACATAACATTTCATCCAGGGTGGCATTATAACCAGAGTATTATAAAGGCAGGAAATCTGTTCTGGCAAAACATAACATTTCATCCAGGGTGGCATTATAACCAGAGTATTATAAAGGCAGGAAATCTGTTCTGGCAAAACATAACATTTCATCCAGGGTGGCATTATAACCAGAGTATTATAAAGGCAGGAAATCTGTTCTGGTAAAACATAACATTTCATCCAGGGTGGCATTATAACCAGAGTATTATAAAGGCGGGAAATCTGTTCTGGCAAAACATAACATTTTATCCAGGGTGGCATTATAACCAGAGTATTATAAAGGCAGGAAATCTGTTCTGGCAAAACATGACATTTTATCCAGGGTGGCAATATAACCAGAGTATTATATAGGCAGGACATCTGTTCTGGCAAAAACATGACATTATACCCAGAGTGGCATTATAACCAGAGTATTATATAGGCAGGAAATCTGTTCTGGCAAAACATGGCATTATATCCAGGGTGGCATTTTAACCAGAGTATTATATAGGCAGGACATCTGTTCTGGCAAAAACAGGGCATTATATCCAGGGTGGCATTATAACCAGAGTATTATATAGACAGGAAATCCGTTCTGGCAAAACATGGCATTATATCCAGGGTGGCATTATAACCAGAGTATTATATCGGCAGGAAATCTGTTGTGGCAAAACATGACATTATATCCAGGGTGGCATTATAACCAGAGTATTATAAAGGC